>NW_026624017.1:134503-218730 GCF_030028575.1 Malurus melanocephalus
GCCCCTGCAAGCCCCGCCCCCGCGCCCTCTCCAGCCACCCCATTGGCTGCCGCCGCCGCCATCTTCGGCCATGGAGGCGGATGAGGAAGCGACGCACGGGAAGGGGATTGGTGCAAAGRGCGGAGGGGGCGGGGCCGAGCGGCRATCGGCGCGGTKTGATTGGCTGSCGCAGGGAAGCCCCGCCCCGGGSCYGCAGGACATGGCGGCCGCTCACCGGGGCACAGGGAACAGGGASAGCCGGGCACAAGGACATGAGGAACGGGCTCCGGGGGCAGGAGACACACTGCGCTGGGCAGGAGTGGCACACGGAGCTGCATCCCCCARGCAAGCCGAAACGCAGGATTAGTTCCTGAGAGGGACCCAAACAAGAAGATGGAGAATAAGATTAATTAGGTTTCCTTCAGTTTGATGTCAGATTTACCCATATTAATTTTGTTTTTTTTGCCAATTTAACTTCCATACTGTATTTTTATCCTATTCTTACTTATCATTTAGTAGACTAACACATCCAGACTAGTAGAAGGAAGAKAGCATAACTAACAWTTGATTCTTTTTATGWTTTATTTAATATTGCCCCAGGTTTKGTCATTCAAAATTCCKTGTTCTACTCTGAATTTACTGTTCAGCACTAAATATTATTACATTAATCCATAACCTAGGATGGATACTATTCAGTGACCAAAATAATTTGTACCTGTATTTTTGTTCTAGTTAAAATTACATTTATAGTATTTTCTGATAAATGTTGAACACTATTACAAATATCACTAATCAATTATTTCAAGAAATATTTTTAAACATGAAAATATTTTCATTATCTTAGTTTGTACTTTTGTGTAGTGTGTTAGAACCAGACACTTGTATTCCTGAGGAGTCACAGATGCACAGCTCACCAAAGTCCCACCGCCATTAAAAAGTGCCCCTTTTTTGTTTATTTTTGCTCCTTCACAGTTAYTTGGTTGACATTTTTGTCTGCACAGTGCGATGAACATAGAAAAATATCTAAGCACATGACATCAAAGCACAAAGACCCAAATTTCACACTTTTCATAGTAAATACCTTCCCATCATTGTGAAGCCTGTCACCCAGAACTAATGTCTGCTCACATTGGTGGGAGAAGTTCTGAAGATGTCCAARCAGGAGGCAGATGATTTCACTGAGAACACAATATGCATTACAACACAGTATTGCAAACATCACTATTTCAATAATATTTTCAGTTGGTAGCTTTGTTTCCCAGGGCAGTTGCCACAAATTCATCAAATACCTTCTGTTCATTGTTCCTGGTAAAAACAGCTGCAAGATCAACTGGAATGCCACAGTTCTACGGCCACGGATTTGGTGCCCAGTACTCCCAGATGAGTCCAGAAATTACCATTTTTTGATAGCACASCAATGCTGCTGAGTCAGWGTGTCAGGAGTRGAAATGCAGCTGTCAAGTTCGCCACAGGAATTGCATGGCAGGTGCTCCAGAGATCCCTGTAACCCTTAACTTATTTATTATTTACTTTACAGACATAAAAGATACTTTGAGARAGTTCCCATCATAAAAGAAATTAAACAAATCTGAGTTTCATGTACTCTAGGAAAGAAGAACTCAAACAGCAAGTTGTCTAGAATGAGAAAATCTTTATTTGCCGTGTGTTAGCATCTACCTAATATGCCAAGGTTATTTTTGTGGCAGTTTATTTTGGCTACCTTTACCAAYTTTTCCAGTGCAACCATTTGTAATTAGCTTGTATGTGCATGTAGACAAAGTGTTACATACCAGGGATCAACGAACATAACTCCATCAGCAGATTCCTGCAGCTGAAGTAGCAGAAGTTAATGTGATTTGCTGGTGAAGGGTTAATTTTTAACATYTTCGAAAAGTACAGCTCATTGGTTTCATTTTTCAACTCTCCTCTGTTAGTTTGGGACAAGGGGAGTGGGGAGCTGGCAAACCTCCCCATTTTTTGATGGTTCTATCTGCTCATGTACAAATGAGCCAAATTCATTATAACTGATGGTAATCAAGTTTTGGGATTTACTGAAGGTACTTCAATGCTTAATTGCTACTTAGGGCTGAATAAGTATTTAATAAACCAAAATCAAAGGCTGATTAAATTATATACTCTAATTATATAATACAATAAAAAGAAGTTTTGATTGCAAAGTCAAGTTGTTGGGTAAGGACACCATTTTTAGMGGTCAGCTCAGAGTTAGCAGTGCCTGRTTTCACATAACAWACRCTAAMTTCYTTCATCSTGCAGTAAYAGAGCTGTGTCTGTCATATCTTTGCTGCAGCAATTCCTAATTTTAATAATGCTGCTGTTGGTAACAGTGCTCACAATTTCTTATATCTGCACAGGGTGCCAGGTTAGGATTTTATATTGGATTCTGTTGAAAGCACAAAACTGGGCCATGCACACTAGGCTCCACCTCAGCCTCCCCAGCTGTTTCCTGTAGCTATCCCTAGGAGGCTGAGTGGATATTCTAGGCATATTCAGGTAGGAAAACAGACTGCAGACAAGTATTTCTGTTTTCCCAGTCATCCTCACTACCTGAACACCCYTGCTAGGGATGTACATATTGAATTTGATTTTTTTTATCGGCAGTTTTGTTAGTGGCAAGAATTCCTGATTCCTCCCTGAAGTGGAAAGATCAAGCTGGGTTCCTTCCTCCKGTGGGGTAGCAGAGGTGCCAAAGTGCACAGTTCACCTAACACATTCTCTGTTCTTTTTTGTACTTKTACAGAGGCAAAACAGTAGAGCCAAGCTTGAGCCATTATCCTTGTGCCTGGCTTTTCCCAAGAACCTCAGTCAACCCACCCACGTGTGAGATTCCTGAACACAAAAGGCATGCATTATAAAGCAGCTCAGATCTGCCGCTTACTGACTTTTGGGAGGGGCAATTTCTTGAGAAGATAGGTTTGTCAGATTCCACAGGAGGTACAGGTTTTTGTTGGGAGAGTACCATCTTTATTTTTGCTTCCACATCAGATCTCCTAACCCCAACTGCAACAGGCTGACACYGAGATCACTTATAGAAGACTGACCCCCTAAAGCCCAAATTTAGCACTGGGCCATTCTATCAGATATGTATTTCAGAACTCTTGATCATAGATACAGATCTTGCATAACTACTGAAGTGTCTTGTAATTCTGAAATAGGCATTTATTTGTATTGACGAGAAAACAAACTTGGCAACRAGAGGTTTATAAAAGGTGCCAGAACAGGCCACTAGGTGAAAAATCCAAACCTGACCCTAAGCATTTATTATTTTTCTTTCAACTATACATTAGTGAGGTTAGTCAGCCTGARGTCTAGACACAATACTGACACATGGCCAGKAAAGAACTGAACTGCTGCTGCAAGGCAAGCACAGTGCAGTGCTAATTGCCATTGCTATGAAATCAGTCTGAATGTCAGACCTGCTGACTCTCTGCTTTTATCACTGTCTTAAAGAGATCAGCAACTTTTACACCTTCAAACCTTATTAAAAATGATCAGAGAAAGCATTATGTCCCATWAACATCAGCTCAGAGAACATATTCTCATTCTTAAAACTGGAAGTGTCAATTTGAGTAAAAGCTTTATTTAATTTACAGTTTCAGCATCTGGAGCTGATGTACTGCAGTCCACAACAATGATCACTAAGCGATTGGGAGCCAGTGCAGCATGAATARTGCTGCAAACAGTAAATCACCAAAACCACATTACTGAAGTACCTGCTGCATACAGTAGAGCATAGGAARCAGCCTCCCTGAATTTCCAATTTGAAAATCTTTGCAAGTTAGTAGAAATCTGGGTCATCATGTTCTGAAAATTATTCTGTATGAGGCAAACATGATTTCATCCTTTGCCTAACAGCATGAGGTAAGCAATTGCAAAGGAATTCTTCATTACAGGCATTATTTTGGCAATCTTCCCAAGGCAGTTGTGGATTTGATTAGCCACCAGGACTGAACTCTACAGCAGGAATTACCACCCACATATGGCTACTGGCATACCAGGAGAGATGATCAAATATGATGGATTAAATAATTCAAGGGAATTTTTAACTGACACAGAAGCAGAATGTACTTTCTGCYTAAATTTGCCAAGCTGCTACATCAAATGTAGCCTTACACATTTAAGGAGAAAAGGACTTTCAGAAAACAAACTTTGGGGTTTGAATCCACCCACAAACACAAATCTGAGASTACCTGCAATCAAAGAGCATTAGAATAAGTACAGACAACGGACTCTTCTCCAGCTACCCTAACAGATAATCACAACAACRAAGTATCTGTCCCAGAAGGGAAAGGGAGGGTCAGAACATCAGAGGCACATAAAAGCAAACCTACCAGCCATACATGAAAGCCACTTCATCTGTAAACCAACAGTTGGCCACACCATCCAGAAAAGTTATKACATGAGGTTGGAATATGTCACTTCTATAAAGGCAGAGCATTCAGTTAAGTCAATAATAAAGGGTATAATAAATACTCAACAATTAAATGAGTGATAAGAAAAYCCTTTGGAAAACAAACAAGTGTCTCCTCCCGCAACTCTTTCACAAATTAAGGCTCTATTAAAAAGTATAATAAAGAAGGAAGGGACAATTCCCACTGCACTGCAGRTTTAAGCTTCTGGGCAGGAACTTGCTTTTATTTTCTGCAAAGTAATTAGTGAGCAGAAAGTCAAACCAAATTAGACAATCTATATGTGAATCAGAGCTAAATTGATTACACATGGTTTTTTACCTGTAAAAGTTTAKGCAGTTCTCCTGTATCTGCCTCTCTTGTGATCTAGAAATCTCATGGAAAGAGCAACAAACAATACACAACTGAGGAAGAAATAAATCTCAGGTCTGGAGCTTTAGTTATCAATAGTATTTGGCCAGGATGGACTGATAGTTACATCTTTGTRTTTCAGTTCATGGCACAAACTAAAATTGCCATGAGTTTATCAATTAAGCTCCATCAGCTGTTTAAGTAGAGGAGGAATGCCTACCTCAAATCCCTTCAAATTTTTTTTTATTTAGAATGAAGAACTAGAAAGACTATCTTATGAAGCAGGGGATCAGMGATTCACTTTAGTAACAAGGAGTTAATTACAACGACTTAGACTAAAACTGTTCCCTCAGCAAAGATCATAAACCGTTACAAGTATCAGTGGAATGAGAACCAAAATGTCACTATCAAAGAAGTATGATTTAATTACATTGTTGAGATCTTCACCCTGTACAGTTTTGAGATTATCCTTTCTGGGGTTCTTTGAATGATTTGATTTGTTTCTTTCTCAGGAGCTTCATAATTATCTTGAAATCTAGCGCTAATAACCATAAAAGAGTAATAAAAGATAAAACTAACAAAAGATTGTATATTTCTGTGGTCCTTGCAATTAATATCCTGGTTATATTTTAGACASCTCTACAAGGACGAAAAGGCCTTGGTAGGACAAAAAAAAAACCAAAACAGCAATCTCTGCAAGTTAYAGGTTTGCTGAGCATGCAGGATAGGTTTTTACCTTATGTAAAAAGTATACWGTATTGTTCACCACCTCCATGTATATCTTCCCAGTTAGCAAAACAAGGAGGAACACTGCTGAGTGCCCAATATATGGATCTGAAAGGGCCTCACAGATTCCTTTAAAGGGGCAATTCTCATCTCCTTTACCACRTTCTGCAATACCATTCAGACATAGCTGAATACAACTCAACTGCTCAGACTTCTCTATCGGTGTTGTACAACTGCAGGAAGAGAGGAAGCAGGAATTGTGCTCACTAATATTATTTTGCTACACTTCTCCAAGAAAATTACATTAATTAAAAAAGAAACGAATGAATTAACACTTTCTCATACTTGTGTATTACACAGCAGTTAAAGCATCTTGGAACCATGGTAAAACATAACCCAGAGCATTTGAAATAAGTACTATTCGTCAGTTAGCTTATTATTCAGTTAGCATTATTCTTCAGTTGGTTTATTAAGAAATAAAGCTGATGTAAATACCCTGCCYACATATATTCAATGAAAATCTGTAGATATTAAATAATCTGGAAAAAAGGTACCCACAATAGGCCAATTTTTAAAGCACATTTTGGAGTGAGCAGAAGTTACGAGGAAGTGACTCACCAGGATACAAACTGCTGTGGTGTTTTCTTTTTATTTTGCTTAAACTTTTGCCTCTAAAGCCCAGCCCTTAAAAGATAATAGTGTTGTAACAATAACTGCTATTGATAATCTGACTAAGTTTTCTTGTGACCAGTGTTTTACACTTGTGGTAGGTGTCCAGCCACTTGTCCCTCAGCACTGGAAGGAATAAAGACAATAAAACATAACTGAATCCAACAGTAGTTTATTACCCACTCATTGCAGATGAAGTTAGACACTTCAGTTACCAGTCAATATAAGTTTAAATATTAGCTGACAACTCAGGAAGYGTACAATGAGTACAAAATCATTAACAACAGTATAACAAGAAGTTCTGATGCATTCATTTTTAAAACATCAGTTGTACACTATTATACAGCAACCATTATGTGATCCTCAACTAACTTGGGGCTTGCATCTCACTTGTCTATTTTTTTTTAAATCAAGTTCTCCAAAAGGTTGAAAAACTGGGTTACAACTGCATTATTTCCCAAAAGGCTACTAACACACAGCCTTACCTTATACAGACAAAGCTGTATTTTGTATTTTATCAACACTTCCTTTTATCAGGGAATGCAGTAGCCAGAAAAAAAAATCTATACATAAAAAATTAAACTCCAACACACAATATATTATATATATATGTATCTATATTGTACTACAGATTTCATACAAATCAAGAGTAGGCCAAATTTTGGCATAACTTTTAAGTGCATTAAGTTTAATACAAAATCTCCCTCAGACTCTGCTATTACTGTTCCCGTTACTTGCTCTTGAACTGATCTTTTTCAGTTTTGATACTTCAGACATCTACAATTAAGATTTAATTTTCATTTCAATAATACCACTCATCTTTCATTACACTTTCTAACAAAAATAAACTTGTGGGAAAACTSTGTCTAATTTAGTCAAAGTTCAGTGACTAATAAAATTCTCCAATTTGATGGGAATTATTTACATTTACTGGTCAGTATCTTTAAGGTAGTATTATCTGTACCCTCTCTTTTCCTTTGACCCTACAACAGTTACTGATCATACACTGCAAGCACATACTGCTTTCCTTCCTTTTGTTAAAAGACCTCTTACCAACATGCAAATTATTTCTGGTGCAGAATGGAGTGCAAAGAAATTTTTCTAATACATGGCTAAACTTGCTTTAAAACCAGCATGTGATACTTGCTTTTTAGAGAACACCTGAAGTGCTATATCCTCTCTGCCACACAATATCCCATTTTGTTTCCAAATTAAGCTTTGATTCCCTTTGGTCAGGAAGTATTGTAAGAACAATATTATTAATTAATAAATCTAACAATTTGACCAATATATCATTTACAGTAATTTTTAAAACAGGCTTATTTTTTTCTGAAACAAAAAGGCTACTTAAGCTTTCCTGTAGAATAAAATTCTGGCAAGAAGTCATTCAACTTCCTCCCACAAAAATGCTAGTTTCCTCAAAGTTGTTCATAGAATACAGACATAAATTGTATTACCATCAAACATTCCACATAAGACCAAAAAGCCACTCAAGAATCAATTACAGTAAGCTGAGTCACAATACCCCAGGAAATAATTTCTCCTCACATTTTATCCACTGACAGTATTCTGGGGTCTTTTCATTCACAGAATTATGGTACAGAGCGGGAAGCATCAACTGAGTGTTACAAATGTGCACCCAGTTCCAGCCACTGAGRAAGGGCTTCCAAGTCAAGCCCTTTGGAAATCTTGTAAAAATGGGGCTAAGTGTGGTTTTAACAAGAACAATCTCTCAAAAGCAAGGCTATCCCATTTGCACCTTAGAAGGGAAGTCACTTCACACACACTGAGCCTCCTCACTGGTCAGCGTGGACTTGCCCTTCAGGATTCATTCTCAGCGTCTTGTGGAAGAGTCAGGCGCACAACTCCCAGTGAAGTTAGCAAGACTTTGACAGCATTGAATTATTAAATATCTTCTGTATTGCATGTGAAAAACCTCAGTTTTGTATTGAGAAAGCAAATACTGAAACAGAAACAATTTTTAGCACAACAGATGTATTTACTTGCAGCATGCAAGGATTTGTTTTTATATATTTTTGCAGCTAACAGCCCTTAAGTATTTACAAGTTCAAAAGTACAATCTTCACATAAGTAGCAATTGCTTACAAAAGTTCTGGACACTCCCTCGGAAATAAGCAAAAAATGAAGTAAAAAATACTGAGAGTAGTAATAAAAAAAAAAGCAAAGGAAAACACATTAGCTTCTAAAACCCAGACAATTTAACACTGTTCTGGTAAGAAAAGAAATAAACAACACATATCACATTTAGAGATGCCATTTTAAAAGAAATCATCTTTCCACTTGGTTTTTCTTTTCAGAAGAAATGCTGTACAGAACCATAAAACAATTCCAAATAAATGAACAAAATMCAGCTTCTTTTGGTTTGCCAATTGACCTTCTAGTTGCTTCTCCACCTCCTGCTTTCCCCCACGCTGTCTGCGAGGCAAATACAGTCAGAGACCCAACAGCTTCACAGGTGAGCACAGGAGAAAGCAAAACCAACGCTTTTTTTATTTTATTTTTTTTATTTTTCCAAAATAACAGATTCTAAAACTCACCCAAGATGCAATGCACATRTGAGTTCTTTCTGAGGGCCAGAAAAAAGTCCTGCTCCTATGCTTAAGGCAGTCTCAGACTAATTTGCATCTCTTCAGCCTCTTGGAAAACAGAATTTTGTGTCAAGTTACTCTCTATCCGCCTGCATTGKCTTTAAGGTTTGTTTCATACAGTAATTAAAATAAACAAATTTAACCTGAAGATTTTTGTAATAAATGTGTATTTATATCTGGCTCTATAAATAGTATTTCTCTCTGGAACAGAGGGAGTTCACTAGCAGTATGTTTTTGCACCACTTCATGAAGGGTTTCAAGAATACTGTCCTTCTGCAAGGACATTTAACTACCTTTTAAAGCTATGCTAACTTTATTTATAAATAATTTGGTACCAGCTGATGCTCATTCTATAAAYATTTTTCATGTTCAACTCTAAGAATAGGTTAGGGCAAAGAAAGTGCTCTCTCCAGTTTTACCTGCTGCTTTGTTATGCCCAAATCCAAGGAAACTTAGCTTATAGTAAACAAAATAATACTACAATACAAATACTTAACTTGGATTTTTAAGCATTTGCATGGCTGTGATTCTTTATTCTCTAACAGTATTCATATTGYATGACATTTTGTGCTAACTGCCCTCTCGAGCCTAACCCCTTATAAAACATGAAAATAGAACAGTAAAACWTTTTCTCATGTAAACTTCAGTAGTTGCTGAAGGTGCTGTATAAACATTCTGATGGACATTTCCTGGGTACTACACAGAGGTACATGGAACATGACATCTTGGAGTTACTCAGTGTAATGTATAAAAATATAAAAAATATATTTATGAGTAACAGTACAATAAGCTACAGTGCAATTTTCCTTAGCCTGTTGAAAGCTCTGTGTGTGATCTTTTTGTCATCCTTTCCAGACCCTCCACAGTAAATCTCATGTTCCATTAATACTACAAGAGAGCAAGCACAGCTAGAAAAGACAGCTTTAGTTACGCTCTTTATGATGTAAACCTAAAAGTTTCTGTAAGTCCAATATGTACCTKAAAAAATTAGTTTTGCTCACATACCTTTTCTATGCTAGACTTTAAACATTTTTTTTTACTATAAACTGTAAAGCTAGGATATTTAAGAAGAATATRCTCTAAATTTCAGAGAAGGTTATCCTATTATTTATACCAGTCCTCAGACTAATTTAGTACAGTTAAAACTACACCACTTGCTCAGGGCTTTAAGCATAAGGCATTTTGTGTACATTCCCCCAGCTATTTATTTAATGGCTATCTTGGTGTGCGAAGCCAAACCAGTGGAAATCCCACTCTCAAAACCTCAGAAACCAATTTATCTTTACTGCACATTCAGCTTAGAACTGCAAAAGAAGAACAGACACAAAAATCAAATCCTGAAATATGCACTGAAACAAGCTAAACATTTTCTACCTGGTAAGGTCTGTTCAGTTACAGAAGTTGTTTAACATGCTTTTAATTCTAAATACATCAGTTTGAATACAATCATAGCAGGGCATTCAGGATGCACTAGAGAAATGCACCAGAAAAGTTAAGTTTTTCCCATGATCTAGTGCCAGCGTACCGTAACTTTGCTTCAAAGAATTTGAAGTTAATTTTGTAAATCTACATATTAAGAGCTTGGAGATATCCTCTCCAACACAAAAAAAAAAAAACCTTCCAAAACCAAATACTGTTTACAAAAAATGTAGGCTTTGTATTCTATCTAATCACTATATTTCCCAACCAAACGATGCCTTTCCTGAAAATCATGTACAATACAAAATTCAGTGATTTGTGACTAGTCAGACACTAAGACARTGCTTCTTGCAATAACTGTTCCTGCCATGGAAAGAACAGACCAGGCAACACATGAACAACACAAAATGAAACAGAAAAAAAGGCACATGAAATTACACTTGAAGGGGAAAGGATCATGAAAAGCTCAAAAGCACATAATAAAATCCTACCAAATTTAGACATCATGCATTGACCATACTGTCTTGGCCACTCACAGTCTGTCAATCAGAATGATTATAAATTCAATTGTTACATTGTCTTTATCTAAATTGGGTAAAAGTGATTATCACCTTATAATATAGTATGTTAATGCATAAAAATACGTATATTTTTCTAGAATAAGGATTATATTTTCTAACCAAATACCTAAAAGCACTGGTCCTTCTAGATTAGTTTGGAATAATAAGTGAAGCCCATTTCTTTGCAGAATGGGGGATTTTATTGTTTAAATAAGGAATTTTGAATATCCATCCACTGTATAAACAATCTCCAGAAAAATATATCCTCTTGCAGTAACTTACAATACACATTAAAAATACTTACAAAAGGGACTATTGTTCATTTACAATATCTTGAGCTCAAGGACACAATTTCTGRGTCATTTCATTTATGCAATTTTGATCAGGAAAAACTGAACATTCTGGTTATCTTGAACCATGTCAGCAACATGGACAATCTAACATTTTAAAATATCTGCCTAATTATGTAGGGTTTTCAATACAATTAGGCATTTTTACATCACAGTATATATGGCATTTCTTAATTTAGCAACAGAAAGGCACAGTTATTAAACCATAAAATACAGTACCTGAATTATATATACTCTACTGATATCTACCAATGCTAATCCAGACATTTTTCTCTGCAAAGGGGGCTAAAGAAAAAGGCTTCTGTTTATTTAGAAAAATTCAACCTCATTACAAGTTTGGTCCATTAGAAATACCTATTAGCTGAAATACCTTGAAGCAGAACTTCAGGCAAGAATAGAAGAAAGCAAATTTAACAGTCTATGGTCCAACAACTTGAATGAATTATCATGAAATGGCAAACAGATGATGAATGGAACCTTCTGATTAGCTCTCAGACATACCTGTTAAAGTGTCAGCATACTCAGGTACAGACTGGCAGACATCCCAGATACATTCACTGCATCACACACACAGACTTGGTTACAGCAATAAGTCCAGACACAGCATTTACAGAGGTCAGCACTTCTCCTGGACTAATACTTGACTGCTGGCCCTAAGCCATCCCCAGAGATGTGCAAAGCCCTTTAAATGCTTTGCCTGCTTTGTATTGCTGTTATGCGAAGACCCTGCTAAAGTCAAGCTGGCTGGCCTTCCCTTAGCAAACTAGTGCACCTCCTCAAAAAGCAACTAGCTCAGTTCTCCCTACTCAAAGTGATAAAACTGCATCAGGAAAGGCCAATGAAATGGAAGAGGCAAGGAACAATAAACATGAGGGAGAASCCAACCATTCCATAGGTAATGTAGCGATAGGGAAGCTCAACTTCCATGCGCTGCCTGGCTTTCCGTACGTCGTCGTGTGGGATGCAGAATATTTTACACGCCAGCGGAATTGTGGCTTTTTTCATGGCGACCTTTGTTAACAAGAGAACGATGACTCCAATCAACAASCGCAATATGGCTTTTCCAAACACAGTCACGGTGAGGGAGGACAGGGACAAAGGCAAAGTGTTGGGGGGAGGATCCAGCTGCAGACCCATGATGTAGTTGACGTGAGAGCCACAGGCCACGCCAGCACCACAGCCCAGGATCTGAGCTGTGTCTCCTCGYGACGTGCTCCAGGTGTCCAGGGTGAACGAGAAGATGCCCAGCGCCAAATGGAGACTGATGATAATTAAGGGTGCATATTTGTAAGTTAAGTTGAAGTTATCAATCAKGTCCACAACTGGATGAAAGACAACCAGGATAAGAATAGCATAGAGAAATCCAGCAATAACATCCTGTTGAAGAGAAAGATATGGTTTTAATGTAATAACTACATTTTAAAAAATAACTCATATTACATTAGCAAGAATGTAATATACAAGCATAGCTGTATTGTTAAAAGCAACTTGTGGATTCTCATCATCTCCCATTTTACAAGATTCCATCGTTTTTATGTTAAGGTAAGGAACTGCATTTGATCACTTGCATCCTAGTCAGGATTATGAATGAAGTTATGATCAAAGGATACTGCATCAAAGTTGCAGGTTCAGACTTTTTAGTGAGGCCTGTTGTGAAAGGGCAAGGGGTCATGGTTCTAAACTAAAAACAGGGAGATTCAGACTAGATAAAAGGAAGACTTTTTTTTTTTTTCAATGAGCATGATGAAGCACTGGTACAGGCTATCCACAGAGGTGGTGGATGCTCTGTCTCTGGAAACATTCAAGGTCAGGTTAGATAAGGCTCTGAGCACGCTGTTCTAGTTGACAATGTCTTTGCTTATTGCAGAGGGCTTGGACTAGACGACCTTTAAAGGTCTCTTCCAATCTGACACCATTCTGTGATTCCTCTACAATTCTATCTGCTGGCAACATTGGTCCCTGTCCAGGGCCAGGGCATTCCAACCTACAGTCAGCACAAATCCAGCCCAGCTAAATATGCCCTGCCAACTTAAGTTTGCTAAAACAGCTCAACAGCGGCTCTGAGGGCCCGGGTGCCAACGCACGGGCAGCAGCAGCAGCAGCTGGTATAGAAGTCAAGGACCACTGCAACCCAGAACTACAGCACAGCAGCTTCAACTTCCCACTCCAGCTTCAGAACTAACAATGCTGGAAGAATGAGAACTGTTTCCAAATGTTAGAGAGGAAGAGATAGTCTTGGTGGCTTAATAACTGATTTTCAGTTTTACTATTGTTTTTAAAGGTMATTTCTCAATTCAAAGGTTACCCAATTTACTTTTTACTTCAGCATTAAATTTCAGTTACTGTTGAGTAATCACTCAGTTGCATGGAATTACCTGCAACTTTTGTCACCTGTAGTTGTTAAGGGAGATTGTGTGAAATCCAAGTGCTACAAAGTGGCCTGCCTTCACTTTCTTGCTAAGCAACTCTTCCAGGAACCAGGACGTGGGGCTTCAATCAGCAGGGTTTGTATTGCTCCAGCTTCAATGAATCATTTCTATTTGCTTCTACTAATTGAATGCTTTATAAATGCTCAAATAAAATTGACTGATATAAATGTCAGGCTCCTTTATTCCAGCAGCAACAAGAACTCTCTGCTCTATTTGTCACCTATTGCCCCCAAACTTAGGCACCATGCWTGATGTACATTTCAGGCAATACATGATGAACTGTGTTCCCTCTAACACTGCAGGGGATTCAGATGKGAAACTGCTAAATAGCCCAGTCTGCTCACTATTTGTTGCACAACTTTGTTCTAAGATATTTTGTGTCAGATGAACTACCAGTCCATCACATCATCCTTGACAAAAAGTGGTTTTGGGGTGGGAAGCCTTCTAACTGCTAAAGCAAAAAAGCAATTCCATTTTCCTGAACTGCCTTATTTTCACATGCTCCCTTTACACTGTGTTCAACTACCAGCTTTTCTACTCCTCACCAGGCTTACCATTTTCTGTTAGCTTTTCTTCTAGCACACARTCCTCAAAAACATCTTTAGTCTTCCTCATTAGCAATCTTGCATTTGTAGTGGTTTCGTTTCCTCATTGCATACACTTATGTTTCAGTTTGGGATGTTTTAATCYCATTTAATAAATGAGTTTGTTTTTCAAATATGACAACTTTATTATTTGGTTTTAGAAACTCTGGTAAGGGAAACCCTAGCATGTAGCATGGTACTCCGAAATGCACATGCTTTGAGCAGCTGATGTGGAAAGAACTTGAACAGCCACTTTCTCATTCTGCAAAATTRTTTCTATTTTGTAGAGGAAAATTTAGTCTACACTTTAGAGCAGTCATCAATTTATGCACTAAAAAATGGACAATAAATACCTGTTAAGTTTCAACCGTGGACTGAGTTTATAAAAGTATAAGTTAAGGGTGAAAGCCACTATTAGCTATTTTATCAATTTCTCTGCTGAAGAAATGTAAGTCTTCTGTTTCTATATGGTAGCACATTAAAAAAAATTACATCTATATATAACTATTGCACTGTAAAACCGTCAATGTGATGGGAGTTTATAAAATCAAAACAGGATTAAAATAGGAGTTTAGTAGTAGATGAGATTATTTTCTTACCAAAATTGAATGCATTCCCATATAAATTCGACTACAACAAACCAAAGAACACCAGCAGAATGCCAGGATCAGTCCAAACATAAGGGGATACTGTTAGGGAAGAAAAACGCAGAAACTGTATTAGAATTTGGAAAAAACAATTAAAAAAAAAAATCACTCTATGAGCATTCTATAATTAATACCAAGTAATGCCATTTACCCTTTTCTTTATCYTAGCCTCCACAGGTCTACCAGAACACCCTTTCATAAAGTCATTACTAAGCCAAGCTTTCAACTCTTCCCTATCTTCTTTGGATTCAGTATATTTATATTTCAGTGCTTTGGTCACACCTTTCCAAAGCAATAAGAAATGTATTGATCTCTTGTAGCAGTTATCTTGCCAYGCTATGATATCCCAAACTGGCCACATGGAGAGAGACAAGTGTGTTACACTACTGAACAGCTTGAAACTGGGTAAAGCTGCTACAGCTACATMACATATTAGCATTGTTAGCAATTATCCAGAAAGAAATCAGTGGCTTCACGTTTTTTTCCTGAAAAGGAGGAACTCATAACAAAATTCCAGACAAATTTAATTCCTTCCTCAATTCTTTGTTTTATAGTTTCTGCAATCCCTTACTCAATCTCTGGGCATCAGCATGAAACTMCTAAAACAGTAATCTTTTTTGTTCTTTCCAAACCCATATAAATTTCCTCTTACAAGCCACATTTGTTAAGTAAAAAAATTTAAATTATCTTCTCAGATTTTTTTTTATTAGTAAAGACTGTTCCCCAGGAAGAAATAAAATGCTTTACTTTAATAAGCACATATTATGTRGAGAAACATAGTTTTTTAACTTTTTCTGGTTTTTGATAAAACTATGCTAATTCACTTATTACAGCATAGTCCGAAATACTTACCCCTCTATTACAAAATGTTGTGCAAGACAGAATACAGCTTCCTTTTTTTGCCACTATTCTATAAAAGACACAGTCACAAGACAAAATGGCAAGTTTCCAAAATTGCTTYGCTTCCTACAATAAACATTTTCAATATAAACAGGCAGTCTAGATGTACTCAAACCTAGGAATAAAACCTAAGAATTACAGGCAGTTTTCTTGACCTTTCCCTTGTTCCTTTTTTAGGTAAAGAGTAGAAGAATAGAATATCTTGAAGAGTATTCTGAAGAGTAGAATATCCATCAAATTAGAGAAAATACCTTTAAAACTTCCAGCAGGAAGTTCTCTGTCCTCTATGAAGGCCGCTAAACAGATTGTAAAGTTCCAAAATCAGTCTTTCAGTAAAATGTTTGAGATAAGATTATCACTCTTCTGCATTTTTTCAACCTTCCCTGAATTCTCAGTTCCAGGACCATATTTGCATGACAAACCTAAAATAATATTTTGAAACTAAGAGAAAATCAGGACACTTACATTTCACATAAAAAGCAGATTTCACATGAAAAAATGAATTCTAAATGCCCAGCTCATAGCTGCTATCCATCTAGACTAAACTCTAATTCCTGTAGCAACCGTTGACTGCTTCTACCACATTAATCTACAAACWGGATCTAAACAAAACTACATACATGTGACTCATTTCTGACTGGAACGATGAAGGAACAAACCCAGTTTCCTGCCTTTCAGAACTCTGCTAGCAACGGGTAACACACCAGTAACTCTGTCACACTCCAGCATGATTGCAGAGTTATCAGRTACCAACATTGCTACAGCAGCCACAAAAGCAACCCAGGTACATTACAAGTGCAGCCACATCCCTCCTCCCCATTGTGCTTCTCCCTTTGCCACTGATTTCAGGGGAGAAGGAATGCTGCATGCACCAGCCAGACAACCTCCYTGCACGGTGCTGCTCCACTCTCCCTTCCCAGAGGACTTCCCAAGCAGAAGTGCTGTATATGCATGTACAGCTATACCCTGTGGCCTCTAAAGTAAAGAGCAGTTTCAAGTTTCAAACTGTTTGSCCATCACTTGATACCATATGTCCATCCTTGTCTCCTGACACACATCTTTTGTGCTTTCAGAGCCCAATCAGGGGCAAGGCTCTTCTTTAATAAATAAAGACTTGGCCTGTTTCTTCAATAACTGACAGAAACAGAGGCTGGAGCTTTAGCAAGAAGTCCAGTGAAGTGCCAGGTTTAGCAAGGCTACAGCATTTCATGACACTGCAAGTAAGAGGCTGGGATGGGGGAAGGAAAAGGTTAGAGCAGCAAAACAGCAAACTCCGGAGAACAAGGAGTATGAAGCAAATAAGTGAGGAGTCTTGTTTTAAGAGTTCTAAGCGGGCGGTTGTAAACAGCAGGCAGACTAGAATAAATTCTGAAAATGAAAGAAGAAATGCTTGCTGTCAGGGAACTCTAAGGAGAGGAGTGCTCGAGGAAGAAAGAAACAGAAACTCCAGCTCTGAAGACTATTTTGGAAAGCTTATTTGGCTCTGTCATATCTCACTTTCATTCTGAATAAATACCCTGTAAACCATTTGAGCACATGGGCTAGTTTAATTCCTCTGTAGCAAGACACAGTAGAATAGTTTGGGTTGGAAAAGACATTTCAAGGCCATCTAGTCCAAATCCCCTGCAAGGAGCAGGGACATCTTCAACTAGATCAGGTTGAAGACTGCTCAGAGCCCAGTCCAACCTGGCCTTGAATGTTTCCAGGGACAGGGCATCCACCTCCTCTGTGGGCRACCTRTGCCAGTGTTTCACCACCAGAAGTAAAAAACTTCTTCCTTGCATCTAATCTAAATTAGCCTCCTTCAGTCTAGAACCATAATSCCTTTTCCTATCACAAAAGGCCTAAACAAGTTGGCTCCCATCTTTCTTATCCCTTTAAGTACGGATCACAAATTAGGCACCACACCCTGCCTGCTCCTCCGCCTGTTTTCACTCATACCTTTTAAAAGCAGCCACTGGGTTCAAGAATTCCCAGAACACCAAACTGGTAGCACCTGTTAAAATCTGCCCTAAGGTGGCAAGACAAGCATAATTTGGTCCTCACACGTAGGGATAGGCGCACAAGGTGACTAAAGGAGAATATTAGCACTCCCACACACCTTTGAGCTCTGCAGCATGCCGAGTCATACCACCAACAGGGGACATCACCTGGATTCTTGTAAAAAAAGCTGAGCCATAAACTTACTTCYAAATTGCTGTCTGCAATGCTGAGGTACCAGCAAGCCTTAAAATAATACTGTTTTACAATAATGGATTTCAAAAATATTTTCTCCCAATTACAAATGAATATTCAAAGAAAGAAAAAAAATACCAGCTTTTAAAAGGTTTTCTACTTAAGACTGGCACTTATGAAAGCGTAGTGTGAAAGTTTGAATAAAAACTTGTATCAAGTGATCATAGAAGAAAGTCGTAAGTGGTTTGGGTTTTTTTGCTATGTTGACTTTGGTCTCTACTTAAGATTTTCAAGCAAGACAGCTGAATTTCAGCACTTTTAGTCCCACGATTCCTGGCATGCCAAGTCAGACCTACAGATGCACAAAGGACAAAAAAGATCACAAGTTTACTTCTACCCTCTGCCCCAATTCACTGTTGGTTTTACTAATTAAGGCATCAGAAGGCAGACTGGCATCACATGTCCTTTCAGATGAGGGTGTGGAAGGTTGTCAGAGATCACAGCTGGGAGAGGTATCATAATCTCAGCTTGCTCTTCTTGAGAGAAGAATTGATCTATCATCATTCTTGACCACACTAGGTCTCATTTTCAGTCAGATATTCAGGAACAGCCCATTTTGGACACAAACATCTCAAACCCTGTCTCCATGCCCTCAAGACCATCCTGTGTACATCCTCAAAAACTCGTTATGCCTCCATAGCCAACATGCTGCCTCAACAATTCTGAGAATGGGGGTATTTTCTGAACTGCATACTGCTTTGTTTTTTTTTAATTTAAAAAATCCAAACCAATAAGTGCATTATTTAAAATATAATAAAAAAATTAATTGATTTCTTGACTTCACATACTAAGATGAAGCCAGGAATAAAGCTGATTGAATAAACTATTCATCGTGTCTCAGACCTCAATTTTGTTCCCATATCCAGAATCTTGTTTAAATCGAATAAATTAAGTTAAATTCATATTTGGCAAACGGCAGTAAAACTACTCTCAGTAAGTCTGAGAATTTTATGCCCTACATTTTCAATAGAAAACTTACATCCAATAKAAAATTCCACTACATCCTCCAAAACAGCCTTGCAAGCTTCTGACTGGATTACACACAAAACCCTTCCCTATCCTCCTCCCCCTCCTTGATCCTTTTGCCAAGAGTCTTAATAACATAACCATTGTTTTAAAATGCTCATAAGGAAACAATCTGTCCTAAAAGCTTTGACCTAGGTCATAAAATTCCTTCTTTCATAAGGGAACATTATTATAAGATACCCTAAATGCTCACTTCTTTCCTTTTTTAAAGCACATTCTACACTGGAGAAGTCTCCAGCACCCACAAAGGGTTCCAAAGTAAYTTTCTAATATTTTCAGTGTTCTACAGTATTATTCATTTTCTTTWATCATATCATAACTCAGAAGTTCAACTTGAGTTTGAGACAATTATTTTGRGCCAGAATTCACTGAAAGAATCCAGGCAGTACTTGGAGCACCTAGCTTTCAACAAGGTATTACAGCCATGCATTGGCAATAGTCATATGAAAAGCTATAACTGACGATTGTAGGAATGATTCCGAGCCTCTGCTTGGACAGATGAGTTCAAAATGCACAGACAAAAAACAATTTTGCGAAGGGAGAGTAAGAAAAGGGAGAAGAAGATTGTTAGAAAAGAAAGACCATTAATCAGTCATTTGAGGAAAAATAAACAGACAAAATCCTTTTTCTTTCAAAATGGGCCAAGTGGTAAATACAATGGGTTAAGCTACATTTATCAATTATTTCCTTCTCTTTTTTCACTGACCAACATTAATACCAAGAGACATGAAAACCTCAGTGTTATATGTCACTACGAGAACTTCTTTTTAAAATTCCAAGATAAAGTTTTCAATGCCAGTCCTGCAGGAAGTTAAAATRTTTAATTTTCTGCTACACCTAATCTGAAAAGAAATTAAGGAGTAACAATAGGAATTAGCTTGTTACTTCTTTTCATTGCAGTCATCAAAATAATAATCMCCCTCTGAACACAGCTAGCAAGAACCATTYACTTATGGCTTGCTCTGTTTATGTCCCAACAACTAAAACGATGTTTTTTCTGCAAAAGAGTGTTTTCTCAGTTCAATCAACATGCCCTATTTGAAGGAACAAAGAGAGCACAATGTGTACAATGCACCAAGAAAAAACAAACTACTTGAGAAGTATTTGCTTTGAACACTTTCTCATCAAAAACTCTGTATCCAACCTTATAGCACTTGTTTTCAYTTATTTTCCTCCAAGATCCCTTATATTAATTACAGACTTGCTAGGCAAAACTGAATATATAGCTGATGCCAATCAACAATTTAACAGGACAAGCTGGTGTGCTTCTCCGGCAGACTCCCTAGTGACATTTGTCAGAACTGGCTGTGCTCTTCTCAAACTTTTAAAAACACCTGCATCAAACAGGCAGCACAACTTTTTCCAGCTTTCTTTACAAACTACAGGCATTAATATGGCCTACAGAAGACCTTACATCTCAAYCACACAAGAGAAGGCCAGTGTTGACCCTTCAAATTCCCATCTCTCTCAAATATTTATCATTGTGTGGGTAATTTGGGATTTTCAGATCATCCCTTCTGCTGTGCTTCCCATGTCAGAAGAGTTTTTGTTTGGCTGTTTAAGAAATGTATAAGAAGTCCAATTAGATAAGCACTCATCTCTTTGACAAAGTTTCTTCTAAACATTTTAGTATTTTAGCCAAAGAACTATTTGGGCTTCTCTGGGAGGTGATGTGTCTCTTTCTGAAAGGAGACTGCACTTGCTCCTGCACACAGATTTTGTATGTAAGACATGGTTTCCTATRTGCAGCTTCCAGTTTATCACTACATCAATCATACTGATAATGCAAGCCTTTCAACAAGGTCAGACAGTTAAAATCAGGATTTGTCCCTTTCTGCAAAAAAGGCAGAAAACTACAGCACTGTTCTGAGGAGGCCATTTGTGCATCCCCAATAACCAATTATTCCCTACTTCCAGTGGGGATCAGAGAATTTAGTCTCTGACTAAATGAAAGAGGAGGCAGACAGTTCTAGAGGTAATATTCAGTAGTAGTCAATCAGAATCACAGAGCAATGCAGATCTCCTTGAAATCCCAATACAGATCCTGTCAAACCCMTCTGATTTAATTAGATTCAGCAGCCTTAGCTGATAAAAGTCATAGTGCAGATGAAAGATTTCTAGAAGGGAATTTCACGTGGTACCACMTAAGAGCCTTACACAACTGGTACCACAGAGAGTCAAAACAGCACTGAGTAAATGAAAACTGTAAATGAAAAATACATCAGAGGGGCCATTGGAGAATAGATACATCTACTGTGGGTTTAGCAGTGGTGTTTATCCAGGTCACCATTAGCATCAGCAGGGTGGAAAGACATTCACTGACCACAGGCTTTGCCTATCAAACATTGGCAGACACGTACACAGGGAGGACAATGATGTCATATTTAGCATCAGAAGCTGCTTCAGAAGGTAAATCAGCATTGGTTAATTTAGTTAAAGGCCTGCTACTGATCAACCCAGGCTCCGGGCTCCTGCTGAATATCAACCAAATGAAGTTTGCTCAGTGGCTACAGTGAGAGTCAGCAGTTCCTCACTGAGCTCATTAATGCAGAGCTCAGGAAGGAGTGCAAACCCATCATTTCCTAATCCAGACAGCTACTGCTAAAGCCAGGCTGCATCCTGGAGGAATTCTGGGAGAGAAATGCATTTTCTGTATGCCTGGCTGATCTGCTTTTTTTCTCCTCCAAAGAAGCCAGTAGTTATGACACATTCAGGTACCATCTCAACTCAAGTACCATTTCTCATAAAATATGTCTTGGTATCTATTTGAAATCAGCAGTTCAACACAATCAAACAAAATATAAAAAATACTTTTTCCAGTAGTCTAAGCCTTAGCCTTTAGAGATTTTGTGAATAATAAGCAGTTCACACTATCTCTTCCTCCCCATTTGGGACATGATATAAGCCAGCCTGGCTCAAATTATCACTATTTCAAAGAAAGCAAGTTTTGCCYGATTTGATAAATGTTACTTTTTCCTACATCATATCAAGATCTATAACTTTACTGTCTTTTAAGTGTTTGCCCTACTCTTTCAGGGCATCAGACCTTCAAAGACAGGAGGGGAAAAAAAGCCCCAACATTTATAACATTCACAAATTCTCATGAGTCTTTGGCATGAGSTTTATATTTCAAGGTTACTCAAGTGTCTTTGAAATAAATGGTTTTCCCTGCAGAAATGTAACATTAAATAAATAAATATATATGTATTATGCAAGTAGAATCAGAAGTTACAGGCAAGTTCTGATAATACAAGAAGAAACTGAAGAATTTGGATACAATTCTAATTGTCTCTAATTCTAAGTGTCTCTAATTGTGATAATTTGCCAAAGCCATCTTTAAAATACATTACCTCTGACAATATTTTACTTGAACAATTGCATTTATACAAAGTTTAGTTTTACGGTATATTTACATATATTCAAAAATCCATTYGAATGCTATGTGAAAAGAAAGTAATTGTAACAGGATTACTTAAAGGCATTGAAAAATTGAAAAGCACAAACTCAATATTAAGAAAAAAACCCTACTGCAATCAAAACACTTTAAATGGATAATCAGGGCCACACCTAGAAAAATAGGAATGGATTTTGTCTGTTCTCTATGTTCTTCAGGAAAAAGACTCAAAWAAATTATATTTGATAGGAAAGAACTATCACACAATAGTAGGAAGTCATMGATCACTGAAAGCAAACTGCAAATAGACTACACAAGAAGGAGATTCCGTCCTCACTGATGTAACATCTTTTAGAGCAACAGAAGTTTTTTGTTTGGTTTGATCTTCAAAGTGACAAAGTTACCTGTATTCCAAACCAAAAGTCCCTGAAGAGAGTTGCACCTTATCTGCCTCATACCACTATGATTGGACTGAACCAACAGTCCCAAGATGTGGACTTGCCATGATCAGGGTCTGTGTAAGGCWTCTTTATACTAAGTATACACAGAAAGACTGTATCCCACCATCTGCCATAAAGTTTAAATCTAGGCATCTAGATTTATGATGACATAATGAATTATAAGGTTTATGAATGATACATTTCTGGAATTTAATAAAGATCAGATTACAAACTCCTTTATCATTAATAGCTTTCCAAGAAGTTCTGAGGTCAGTCTTTTTTAACACCATTTTCAGAAAACCACCACTTTCCATGACAAAAAGACGTTTTAATAGAAGTAAAATGTGGAAAACAGAAGAAGTGTCAGATGAAGGCTTAACTCTAGAGGTGACTCAAAAGACTCTTGACATGCCCTGGTTAATTATTGATTGATTTTTGGAAATAATTCAAAAATCAGAAGTGATTTTTTTTTTACATGAGTATTTTGAAATTATAGAAATCAGTTTCAGAGASCTTCAGTTTTCAGTCTTTATTTATATTCATTTTATAAGAAAAAGGAATTAAAATCAATATTCAACACTTTGCTTCTTAATTTCTTAAGGATGGYACTACATGAATAACAAGGCTGAATGTTTATGATCTCTTATGCATTCATGACAAACATGCTTAGTCAATTAGCAGAGTTTCAGACTGCTGGTGCAGGGTTGGCAAAGCACAAATCGAACTCGTTCATTGGCAAAAATACCATTACACACACTGTTGGCTCGTTCTACAAAAGCAATGGAGACAGGTTTTCCCCTGCACACATGACATCAGTCTGTGCAAAGCTGATCGACTGGTACTGCTAAATGAGCTTTCCCACATGCAAGGAAGTACAAATCCAGTTTGTTCTTCCAACTGACATCAGCCCTACACATCTAATAAGCAATAATCGAATATACAAATTTTGGTCAATAATAAAAACAACTTCGAGATGAAGCATCTCAATGGCAAAACTTCAAGTATTTATTTCAAACACCCACAGAATACGATATTACATTTATATATATATATATATATATATATATATATATGTAATTATTATCCAGCAGAATAATGCTTCACATTTTCCTAGTAAACATGAATCTCTAATAGCTTCCTTTGGGGCACATGCTATCACCTTGCAGAAACAGATACATAATCTTTGGTTGGAGAAGCCAAATACAATCTCTGACATTTAACTACCTCAATCATCCTTTCTAGATGATGAGATAGAGCCACAGTGTCAGGCAGCACCAGCAGACAACTGGTGATTTTGACCAGAAACTGGGAAGACAAGAGTTAAGCCCCTGCACAAAGCTTAGAATCAGTTAGTTCTCTYTACCAACACGACTTAAATCCATTTTAAACCAGGCAGGTATTACAGTAAGGATTAGTAAACATTAACAACTTAAGAGACGAATTACCGCCTAACTTCTTAAACATGACACATCAAAACCCTACACTGGACATTATCTGGGAAAGCCTTGTCCCTCAGTTAACACCGAAACCGATGCAGTGATTTAGAGAGCTGGATACGCGATGTGCTTTCCTTGGGGTTGCCGCTGTTGCCATACTTCCAGCAGACAGCGCCAAAGCACATGCCACTGCTTGCGTAAACCAAATGATCAACAGTGTTATTTTAACTTATCTATTGACCCCAAGTGCAATAGCCWGATTTTAGAGATTCTGCTGAATGAAGGTGCTGAAAATATCAGAGATTACCAGTTCCTGCTAATTATGAACACACTGATAGTTGTAAAACCTCCTGAAAGTACTAACACCAGAAACAATCATTTCCAACTTGTGGTTAACGAAAATAAAATCGTTAACGAAAAGGGTAAAGCTACAACTCACTGACGCTACAAAGTGACTCGAAGAAAACAAAGATCAACAAGAAGCCCTTTAGTTACTGGCTCTCCACCAAATTCTCACTCCGTAAAACCAAATGCCTGTAAAAACATTGGATGCTTATCCAAACTTAGCGCAAAGGGACAAGCTTAAAAAAAACCCTCACGGGAACAAAACGCAGACTGTTACCCTAAACTTTTCATGCGTTCACTGAGCTAATCTCCAAAGCCAGCACAACTTCCATTTACAAGACAGAATTGCTAGAACACTTCTCGCTACCTGAGCACTCGCTTATCACAGAAAAAGAAATAATAAAAGCGAAGAAGGGGGAGATTAGGAAATCTTGAAAATGTACGAATTTCGCATTTTCCCAGGCAAACTCGGCCACCTCCCCGCCTGAACAGATATCAGATCTTCCACATCCTTACACCCCGGGGCTGGAAAGCGCAAGGAKAAGGACACGGAGGTGTAAGCATTACCTGCCAGCGGCCGTAGCTGAGCAGCAGGAGCGCCAGGGGGATGGCGGTGCCCGACATGGCGTGGGTGGAGGGCATGCTGTACTCGGAGTTGTAGAAGACCTCCAGCTTCACCACGGGCGGCGACGCAGGACGCGGCCAGCGGATCACATCCTTGGTGCACTGTCCCAGGTACATCACCCACACCCAGATGATGATGAGCCTCCGGCCCAGCCAGGCGTCCACATTCCAGATGCAGAAGGGGAAAAAGAGGATGTAGAAGAGCTCGTTGCCCAGCTCCGTGCCCAGGCTGAACAGATAATAGAGAAAGCGGCTGCGAGTGGCGAACTCCTGGCTGCCGTCCTCCTCCGTCAGCGAGTTTCGGCGCGGCCTCCTCCTCCAGCGCYGCGGGGTTCCCGCCGCGCCGGGCATGGCCCCGTTCCCTGTGGGATGCGCCTGGTCGCCCGCGGGGCCACCGTTCGCCACCGGCCCCCGTTGCTCCGCATCAGCCCAGCCCGAGGGCCCCTCCACCCCACAGAGCCGCTGGAACGCGGCCACTTTGCACGGGTCCTGCAGGTGGGCGGCCAGCCGGGCCAGGCGCCGGCCGAGAGACATAGCGGCGGGACCKGGGGTGGGCTGAGGGCGGCTGGGGACTTCGGCTGAGGGGGGAGAGGGGGACGGGTGCTCCGCGGAAAAGGAAAGCCGCTCCCTGAAGAGAAGCCCGCTGGAAGGCGAGGCGCCGCGGAGCTACGGACACGGCGGGACTGCCCTAGCCTCAGCTCAGGCCAGCCCCTCCCGCCGCTCCGCTCCCCGCTCGCTCCCTCACGCCCTCCCCGCTCGTTCCCTCCCTCCCTCACGCCCGCGCCGGCCCCGCCCCGCGCGCCTGCGCGCAGCCCCCACCCCGCGGGAARCGACCATCTCGGCGCGGATTGGCTGCGGCTCTGCTTTGGTCCCGCCCCCACGGGCAGAGCAGCCAATCGGAGCGAGGCGCTGCGCGAGGCGGTGTGCGGTGTGAGGCGGCCTCGAGCCTGAGGGGCAGAGGTGGCGAATGGGCGCCCGGGGATAGTTTGAGGTGTCCGGGCGCCTCCTTCTCCTCCTTCTCTTTCTTCGTTACTAGAATCATAGGATCMATTGGGTTGGAAAAGACCTCTGAGATCATCGAGTCCAGCATATGACCGATCACTACCTTGGTCACCAGACCATGGCACTGATTGCCCCGTCCAGTCTTGTCGTTAAATATCTYCAGGRACAGTGACTCGACCGCCTCTCTGGGCAGCCCATTCCGATATCTATTCACCCTTTCTGTGAAGAAATTCTTCCTAATGTCCGGCCTAATGTCCTCCCGTAGTGCTGCTTAAGATATCTCGGAGCCTAAGTCGAGGTGTAAACATGAGAGGGAAAGCTGGGCCTACGAGTGGCCAAAGCGGCGGCGGTCAGGCCGGTTCAGCCGTGGAGGCGGGCGGGCAGTGACCCACAGGGCTGCGGAGCCGCTCAGGGAGGTTCTGCAGTGCCTGAGGCAAGGATCGTGCCTTATCCCGTCTCCAGAGTCAGGAGGAGATTCCACACCACCTCCTCAGTGCSTGTGTGCAGGGCTGGAAGTTCAGGAGGACCAGGACATTTGGGAACAGGTACTTTGGAAGTCCACAGTTGCTGGGGTTTCCATAATTTCCAGGATTCCATTTCCATTTCCGTGAGAAATGCAAGCTTTAGTCACCTCTGCTCTCTGATGCTTCTGCCTGTCCAACAGATGCTGCTCCCCTGTATTTGTATCTTGCCTTAAAATTAGGCGGTTAAACAAGTGATAAAGTATTTCTTTGTGCCGTTTTTTAAAAGGGTGAGCAATATGGCCCAARTGACTGGTTAGTTTAATAGTTATCCTAACCAAAATAGAAAATCTGATGTGGAATTCACAGAAGTTGAAACAAAGGAATATGATGCTGATSTACAGCATTACAGTTCAAATAGCTATTAGTACTGTTTTGAGGAGATGATGCTGCGTGATAATCTCACTATGCAGTGCCAACAAACCATACAAATGGAATTTACTGTCATATCTCAATAAGAAATCTATATGAAAAGTTAGTTGAAAGAGATGTTGTCTGAAAAGGTTCCAGTAGCAGGTTCCGTGTCCTGCTACATTTTTAGCAATGATCAGGRAGCAGATCTAAACACGCTTCTGAAAAAAATCAGCACCAGGATTAATGGAATTGTAAATAATAATGAGGACGGGGCACTGATCAGAACAGTTGGTACAAGCAGCCTATTAAAACCTAGTGAATTTTAATTCAKCMAGCTATATAGCTGTCTGTATTGAGACCCAAGTGTGGAGACCATAAYTGTAGAATAGAAAACTCTGAAGGTAATGACTTTGAGAAGGATTTAAGGGTCAGATAAGTARGCAATCAGATAAGGGCTCTTCTGTATGCGGCTATGGCAGAAAAGGATTAATCGATGTATAAACAAAGGAATTATAAAATGGTTATTTTACCTCTGATGTTTGACCTCAAAAATATCACCACAGGATAGTGCATACAGTGCTGGTTTTCAGATTTTAAGAAGCACCTTGGAAAATAAGAGAGAGTAAAAGAATGAAGCAAAACACTTCATTGGTTGAAGAAAATGCCTTACACTGGGATGTTTTGCCAGCTCAGGCTGTTAAAGTTATCTGAAAGAGAATTGGGAGGTGACTTGATTGTAGTGCATAGGAACATTCCTGAGGGGAAATACAGGATATTAAAGGGTTCTTTAATCTACTGAAGAAAGGCATAATAAGAAGTAATGGCCAGAGGCAAAAGCCAGACAAATTCAAGTAGGAAATAAGACACACATTTTTCCATGGTTAACCACCAGAACACATTCCCAAGAGAAGCTGAGCATTTGCCATCATTACATGTCTTCTATTGAAGATTAGATGTRTTTCTGAAAATTATTTTTTAGCCGAGCAGAAGTTATGCTTTATTTTATTRGATGAACGCAGGTTGAAATTTGATGGCCCATGATAAGCACAGCACCAAATTGATCTACTGGGACCATCGTACTTTAAATTCTAAGTGCCAGAAGCAGATATTTTGTTTATAACCATGAGCATTAGAATCAATTGGTTTTTGCCTTCAAATACCTATGCACCATTAAAAAGCTGATCTGAATTAAGCTTTTGGCTGCAGAGTATATTTAATAAGACAATATCTAAAGGTTTTGGCCTTTTCCTTCCTATTTTTACACTCTTGGGAAAATTTCTTTGCCTTTTCATTTAAATTTCTGAAAGAGTAGATCCTTACAAGAAAATTCATTTGTTTCATTCTGGTTCTCTTGGCCTGGAGCAATTTTRTATTTGATGTTCATGTTGTGAATTATTTCTTGTGGGATTATTATGCAGAGTGCCCAGGTAACTACAGCAAATGAATCCTGATAGATTTCCTATATTGTACATTATGTATATTTGTATGTTACACATGTTTTCATCATATAGTCTTGACCTCACTTGAGGCTTTATAATATAAACAATTATATTACCAACAGAGGAGCTGCTGATCCGAAAGAGGGATGAATGAATTATAAATAAGATTTCAGATCAGCAGCTTGGCAGAGAAACATGAAAAAATCCGCCCCCGRAATGGTACATGATCAATTTTTCTGTCTTGAGACTGGAAGGTGTGCTGTCATTTCTCTGCCTTCTGAGAAATGCTAATCCTGGAAGATGCATTTGCTTTCTAATTTACATKCTTCCCTGGCTCTTAGGCAGAAAATGCAAAGACAGGAGCTGAAAAACAAGCCACTGCCTCATTTGTGCATTTTCCCAGAGTCAAGCCACAAACATCTCCCCTTAAATACGGASCAAACTGAAATCTGTTAATTAACCAGATGACGAATTCTGGAATGAGATCTGAATAACTGTACAGGGGGGRAAAATCAGTGATTACAAAGCGAGACTTGTCTTTATGGTATGTGCTTGGTAACTTAAAAAAGTAGAAAGTGTTTGTGTGTGYGGCTGAAACTTGTTTCCTTTGACTTTGAACTGTTASTGTGAAAATAACATGACACTAATGCTGAAGTAGCTTTTAAATTACCTTTGTTCATTTGAAGTCAAGTAAGATTGCAGTGGGCACTCCAAGTGGTGTGGGGAGTGCACCCTAACACTGAACTTGGACAGAAATTGTTTCTTTGTAGTWTCTGCAGAAGATGGCCCAAGGCTCTTCTGGATACATTTCAGCTCAGCGCACAAGGGCTGCCTGAGCCTGACGTGCATTTCCAGGGATGCCTGGCAGGGCAGTGCCCTTGCACCGTGTTCTCCGGGCTGGCAGTATTTGACAAGACAGCTGTGGGAACTGATGGCAAATGAGGTGCAGAACACATCACACTTTGCAGCTGCTGCTGCCACAGCCCTGCCCCAGTGACTGGAGCAACACCAGGAGTTCCTTTCTGAAGCAGAACGTCTTGTTTGGCATCCACTTGGATGAGCATTGGTATGTAACATACCAGTTCTGCCTTGTAAAGCTTTTGACCATTGCAGACCAGTTTATCCCARTCGGCAGAAGCCATTTGTTTTCCTCTCCTAATAAAACTGAAGGAGCAGGTGTCAGGATGTTCTCCAGGATTGTGGGATTGTTTTCTGTCATCACCAGAAATAGCTTGAATCATCTTTCTGTGCCAAAGGCATGTAGGATAGCATTTTGTCAAGAGAATTGAGATTATTTCCCAGCTCAACAAAGGAGGGAAAGAAGTATCCGTAGAGGTCTGAAGGACTGCTTTCCTGTTGAAATAATTACTCTAATGCTGCTTCAGTTGTATTATATTATTAATGATGTTAAAGTGCCTAGAGTCAGAGGGAAGCTTCCTTTTAGATGATTTTTGAATGTCAATGAATAAAATGTGATAACCATGTCAGGCTTTTTTATTAATTTTTAAAGAAATTGGTGAATTGAGTGCCCAGATTTGAAAAGGCAAGAATGTATTTATTATAAGGTTTATTATAAGTCTTGAAAAATACATTAGAGAACAAGGAAGAATGGATTTTATTTCTAATTAATGCTTATTGCTTTAAGCAAAAAAAAAAAAAAAAAGGGGCTGGAAGTGTTTTAATTTGTTCTTGAGTATGAGCTGTTGCAATAGCTCAGTGAAGGAGCTGGGCAAGTGCTACTGTACTACTACAGAAGTGGGGGAAAGAACAGACTGAAGGGTTTTCAGCTCACCTAGGCTGTACTCGGCCATTGCTGAGTCCTGCACAGTACTTTCTCAATAAGCAATTTAAGGTATTAAAATATTGCTTACCTCTGTAAAAGTTACTGCACAGGAATCCCAGTGATTGCTTCTTCAATTGAACTTTAAAGAATTTAGCTGTCTTTAGTAAAAATGTATGTAATGAGCCAACATAGCACTTCTCTTAGATAAGGTATAACAACTATGTCGTTCTGCATGGTCAAAAAACCTTCATTAGCTTGGAAAGAATCAGGCTTGCTTTTTGTTTCCCTTTTTTTTTTTTCTGTTTATTTTCTAATTGCTATGCTGAAAAGTTTACCATTGTAATAAAAAATTAGTTCGATGACTTGCTGATTTCAATTTAGCCTGGCTATGTGCGCATTTATTTCTGCAGGATACTGTTCAAAGTTCTGTACATTGGAGAGCCTGTTATTGTTGTTGTTGATTTTACAACACTTTGCCTATAATATTTACTTTGTTAATCTGTTATATTGCTCATGCACAATGCTGTGGCACGTGGGTATGATCAGGAAAGGTCCCTGGGTACCTCAGAAATCTGCTCCTTTGGCAGACTGGGTAAATGGACAGATGAAGGCCCAAATATCATTACCTTAGCAATAGGACCATGAGCAACAAAAGCAGTAAGCACAGGCTTTGTTTAAGTGGTGAGTGTTTTGCTTCAGAGTTACAAGCTTGGATTTTACAGGGAATGGAATCAGCTGGCTTTGATGTGTTGCTATTTTAGCCCAGGGTGGCACAGCAGCACATGTTCTCATGTCACAAGACGTATTTCTTATTATACTGCTGCCTCATTTAGATGAGAGCCAAGTGTATCCATCATTCTGGAGTCTGCCCAGCTGCTTGGGCTGGTTTTTCTCTTTTTTTTTTTTTTTTTTTTTTTTTTGGCCATTTTTCTGGAAAGCCAGATAACCTGGGAAACGCACAGAATTTTAGTTACTGGGTGATTGTAAGCAGATCCAGCTGTGCAATGCTGTGATTCCTTACAGCAAAAGAATAAAAAAGTTTAAAACAAGTAATAGAAGATACTGGAGTGATGGGGTTTCCTCTGTAAAGTCATTTTAGGAATGCAGTTATAGTCTTTTTATTCTTCTGTGAACTTAAATCCATGTATTTAACCCTGTCACATCTCAAACACAATTCAGAKAAGGTGTCATTATTGAAGGAGTGTTTCTATTGTGTTAAAAATGAGATTATTCAATTTTCAACATTTTATCTTAAAATACACTTATCTTTGTGTCTTACAGTTGTTAATTGGCAACTCAACAGAATGGCTCTGCGAGGGAGTGGAACATGTGATTACCACCCCCTTAATTTTACTACTGGGAAAGAGATACTGATTTGGTAACAGTTTCATTACACTTCCATTTCTTCCATTTTCCCATGTTCCTTTAATTTTAATTTTTTAATTCAGTGATCTGCTGACTGTATGGTGAGAAAATTGAGATTGGGTTTTGTTTTTTTTTTCCCCTGTGGTTTCTCAWAGAGACTAACAAATCCTAAAGCAACAATAAACCCTCGGTCTTTTTGCCTCTTCATCCCAGGATTTGGAATTGAAAATAATTAAATTTGGGAAGGCAGGGGAGACATTGGTTGCTTTGCTGGTGGGCAGAGTATATTTGCTCTTTTTCAGAAACACCTAATKAAAAAAYTTGAAAAAGATGAGSAGGTTTAGATTCCTGCTTTTTSTAGAGTTTGAGCTAATAATATCTGRTTGTGRATAATAATACCCAGTTGTGGGTGTGCAACTCACATTTCTGGAAGTTGTTTCTTCTCTCTGGCTACCAGGGATTAAATTGTTGGATTTGTTGTTTTCACTCAGAATAACTGTCTCTGCTTTCATTCCCATGCTTTCCTTTACTATCCACAACATTTTTTTATGGAAGAGGCAAGCTGCTAACTTGTGCCTGCATGTGTTTGGGTGCCATCACTGTGTTGGTTTATAGCCATGTTTTAGTACTACCAAGACAGCAGAGGAAGGGTAGAATTAAAAAACCTCAAACACCCAGAATTTGTGAACAGCCCTTCATCGGCCTGGAGCCCAGAATTAGAGGGTTCCGTCTTCCACACATCATCTTCACTGTGGTGGTTATCCCATACTTTCAGCCTTTTTATCCCTGTGTTTTCTGCACATCCCTTAGAGATACTTGTCCTTTAAGAAAAGAATAAATTCTTCCATGATGACTTGCATCAACTGCAATTATTGCACATTGGGCCAAATTTTGTGTGCAGGAGTGGCAGTTACATCCGTGTCTGAAAGCCAACTGTGCTGCAGGGGCAGACAGCTGCTGAGAACTCCTGGGAGCAGGAAGATTCTTGTTGGAGCATGCCTAGAGCAGCAGGGATCCCTCTCCTGGTTCCCTGGGAGCAGAGCTTGCTCACTGATGGGAAAGTTCAAAGGCCTTGTCCCAAGTCCAAGGATGAAAACAACCCTNAACAATAACAGGCTCTCCAATGTACAGAACTTTGAACAGTATCCTGCAGAAATAAATGCGCACATAGCCAGGCTAAATTGAAATCAGCAAGTCATTGAACTAATTTTTTATTACAATGGTAAACTTTTCAGCATAGCAATTAGAAAATAAACAGAAAAAAAAAAAAAGGAAAAAAAAAAAAAAAAAAAAAAAAAAAAAAAAAAAAAAAAAAAAAAAAAAAAAAAAAAAAAAAAAAAAAAAAGGCAGCTCCTTTTCAAGAAACTAGACCCATTCTGATTCTTCAGACTCATCAAAGGGATGCACACCACACCACAGGAATGGGAAGGAATTTGTGGGAATCAACCTGAAAAACAGGAGCAGAGAGTTCACCACGTGGCATCCTATGACATGAAAGGAGGAGCGTTTTCAAATCTTCCCATCGGGCTCAAAAGTTCATGTGCAGGTAACTAGGCAAGGCATGTATGTGCCAAATAAATCCCTAGGGAAGACGGATTTGATATGCTGAGAGGATGCAAAGTGTAAGATGTACAGCTCTTGGGAATTTGCCTTTGCACTCACAGATGTGTGTTTTAGTCAGTTCTGGAYTTCTTCAAAAATCCCAAATTGCCAAGATTATGAAATGGAGCAGATTTCATGTTCAAGGGTGTGTCAAGTTACTCATCCCTCGAGTAGGAGGAGTGAAAGCTTCCCTAGGGTTCTTTCTGACAACATTYATTCATTTTCTATTCAGAGGGGGAAAAGAAGCCACAGTTTGGGAAATGTTCATAAATCATAGAATCATTTTCTGAAAAAGTCAGATACCTTGACAGACAGACCAGAAGATCTACAGGCAGATGAGAGAGCTGTTTGGATGGTAACAAACCAAATGTGAGGATGGCTCTGAAACTCYTTCCCACACCTCAAGCAGGACTAAAAGGACTAAGCAGGACTACATTGGATTCGGTACAATATAGGATCTACTGATGGTAGTCAGTTGCGATTACTTTTGTAAATAATTGGGTAGATGCCACCTTTTTACGAGATAGGATGCCCACTTTTGATAAAAATGCCAAGTGATCAGAGCTCTTGCTAGGAAAGGACATTTCTAAGCCCTGTTAACRATGTGATAGCCAATATTAATTGACTCTCATTATGGTCCTGTTCGCTGCAGGGGGATTGAGAACATCTACAACATCAACAAGAGTAATTTTTTTTCAATCTGCTGAAAATGCCAGCAATCCCCCTCCATCAGTCGTCCATCTTTGGAGTATTACATACCCTCAGTCCTGGGGAGGTTCTCAGGGAAAGGCCAGGTGTGCTCAGCACACATGGTGATACTCAGAACAACTTGCCTGCCTTACTGCTGCACCCTTTTTCAGGTAATGCAACCCGTGCATCCCAGGGCGATTCAGAACCTGTATGACGAGTATTTGGGATAGCAGCTGGAGGTTCTGCCAGCTCTCGCTCTCAGGGTAATGCTGCTCTTCTTAATTACACAGAAAGTGCTCAGAATTATGTGTGTRTCTGTGATATTTCACRGAATCACAGAATATCCTGAGTTGGAAGGGACTCCTAAGAATCATCAAAGTTCAACTTCTGGCCCTGCACAGGACACCCCACACCATGTGCCCCAGAGCATTGTCCAAACACTTCTTGAACTCCAGCAGTTTTGATGCTGTGACCATTTCCCTGGGGACCCTGCGTCATTTCCTCAAATGTAAATTACCCCTTAAAATATCATCATGAAGTACATAATTAAGACAKATGGGGTGGTGAGTTAAAATTCATAGAGTTATGTGACTTGTCCTCAAACATCCAAGTCATTCAATAAATGCACTGTCATGATGGATAGGTTCTACAATGTTTAGAAATGGGACTCAGGTGGATTCACCTGGCCAAGTTCAAAAAAACTACCTATCTTCTAGATACCTATCAAGAAAACTATATTCTGCTATGGCAGCTGTTTGACCCTAGAGGGATGTAAAAATTCCTACCACCTGCTCATTTGTCCTGGCAGTTCCCTAAGTTACTGAACTGGGCTGCCCTTGGCTGCACAGGTGTCAGTGACCAGTAGATCTAGGCTGATTCAGGAACACAGCAAAGGCATATCTATATTGCCTCTGAATCCCTGCAGAATCCCACTCTGCCATGCACACTCAGAGCCTTGTAGCACTGAGCCAGGACCATTCACAGAAAAGTCACAGGCTTCTGTGAAAAGAGTGGGGGAAGAGCAGCAGCAGAGCTTCTTCCCCATAATATCTCAATAAATGTAGTCAGCTAGGGAGGGAAAAATCTCAATCCAGTTTCATCTTGGCCTGATGGGATACAACCCACTCATGACTCAGAAGGCTGCAGTAGCCACTAGGATATGTCATAATCCAGGGCATTGCATCTTCCATCCCTCCTGAATTTAAGTCCCCTGTCAGAGGAATGGAAGGAGATCTAGCAAGACAGTGCATTACAGTTTGGTGATTGGGATGTAGGACATCCACATTTGATGGGGCTTAATTTCTTTGGCTGAAGAGGGAGCAGAGGCTCTTGATTAGATGACCTGAATCCACAGGTACTGGTGTTGAAATTGAAGGCCCCCAAAATCCTGCTCTTGGAGTTCAGTGAAATTAGTCATGCAACCAGGTCATGCAGCTGTAGGTTTGGAGTCAGGATATGTAAATGGTAGAAATTGGCCAAGAACACAAGACTGCTGATTCACAGAGCTGTGGAGYAACCATGCTTGAAGCATAATTTTAGGATGCAGCAGCTCTGTGTTTGTTTGCCCATACATCTTCTGCTACCACCCTCGTGATCTGCTATGGCTCCTGAAAAGCAGCCAATAAAAGATGATGTATAGTAGGAGAAGCATTATTTAAAGAAGCTGTTAATTTTAGAGGCAGTAGGAGATTGCATAACTTTTTCACAACTATATTTTAGAAAAAAATGTTTATAACATTATTGGAGGAACTTGCAATATAGGTTCATCAGTTAAAGACCTGAACATTCTAAGGATTGTGTAATTTTGTACCTTTGTTGTGCTAGAGATGACATACTGCTGATGAAGGGGCTTTTCAAACCAGCTTAGCTAGACAACAAAGGAAGATAAAACACTATTCATGGAGGGGCTGGAGTTGTCACACTGACTTTGCCTTAAAATTTGCAGGTTTTTTGGCTAATCAGATGGTTTTATCTTTATTCTAGGCTGGAAGTGCTCATTTTCTGGATTCTGATTTTGAATTATGACTCTGTAAAATGCATACATGTRCCCATGCATCTTTTTTAATATGCCTTGTTCTCATTAGCTCTGTCTGCTTTCTCCCCTGCATTTGTTAGGTTGATGCTTCACTCACATGTRCTGTCAGGAGAACTCTTAGAAGTCTCTTTGCWTTTGTGTACATAGTGTGTCTGGCAGAGCTTCTGCTGCCACAAGCTGTACAACCACTTCTGCCCTACYCTTTAATCCTACCAGTTTCAGTGGAGTGCTCACACTTCTGGTCATATGGTAGTACCAGTGTCGTGTTACTATATTTCATATTTTCCTCAGTCTTTAAGTGCCAGCTGAAGAAAAGCACTGGCGGAATCCTCCTGACCATGCCAATAACAAGAGCAAAACTGGATATGTTATGGAAAAAAATAAACACCGGACAGAATCACTCCCTTAGTAGAGTTATTTCTTTCTTGGATATGGTTCTAAGTCCTACACAGGTCAGGATTCTTCATCATTTTTCCTTATGAACTTGGACTTCACTAAGAAACTGGAGACACAGGGTGACACAGTTGCTTGAAAACATGTCATCTGTCCTTGGATGAGTAGACAATATTTGTCCAATATAATTTAGCAAACCAAATCATAAACAAAGCCTAAGTAAAGTTAATGCTTCCTAGATACAATCACAGGTTTCAGCATATTATCCAGTGTGTAAATAGACCTTATCCTTCTGTCCTAGAGAAATTTCCAGCCTCTGAGTTGGCAAGATCTGACCTTCATGCCAGTAGCAATGTATGCAAAGGATCATGGAGAGAACAAGGCATAGTGATGACTAACAGACACATTTCAGATGTAATGAGAACACCTTCTTTGCCTAACAAAATCAGAAGCCTCCAATAAAACCCTCACTAAAATGGGACCAGGACTTCCGTGTCCAGAAATAAATGACATCTAAATGTTGCAAGAGATGTGCATCATCATCATGCTGCTGTTGCATACCATGTCCAGTGAAATCTTGGCAAACAGAACTTCACTCAAATGCCAGACCCTATTGCTTAACTATAACACAACTGCCTGCAGGACTTTTAACGAAGATGTGGCAAGTTTTTTTTCTGTAGTTTAAGAAGCTGTTTTAAGTTTTGGAACAGTGTTTGGAAAAGCCACATGTCAGACTCTTTTATTATGTGCTCAGTGTCTGTTGGGCACTGCCTTGCAGCATCCCAGCACGGGGAGCAGAGCAACCCTGGTGACACTGGCTGGAATCAGCTGCAGCCCAATGACAACTGTGCAAAGCCACAGCAGGGAGGAAGGGCAACGCTCAAGCCAGGAAGGTACATCAAGGAGGTCAGAGCAGGATCAGGCACAAGGCCAGGCAAATCCCAGCCTGGAGGAGAGTTCTCACAGCTCTTTTCCCTGCAGTCTTGTGCAGAGRTTACCGAACACAGGCAACCAAACTCCTCAGAGCAGGGCTGAAAGGTGTGTTGGTGCTCAAATGTTCCTGATGCCGTAAAAACTAAAACGCAGTTGTATTTGTTAGGGCATGCAAAATGCTTGCAAGAAAACCTCAAATGATCATAAATTACAAATCTGAAACTAAGATCAGATTCTGTGTAAGCCTGTCTAAGTTTTATGATCTCWCTGAACCTGAGCCATGCCTTCAGAAAGTCTGGCTTGAATTATATATTTGCTTAAATTGTTTAAAACCTGAAGTTTGAAAGGTTAACGTAGTCATTTATAGCCTTCTGGTTTCAGCAGCTTTTTTGGCCACATGCAGTTACTAATATAACTGTTCTTTTCACACAGAGGTGGAGGAGGGCTGTATGCATGAACCTGGGTGGCACTTACAAAAAGACCTTAGAAAATGCCTTTTACTTTAAGGGGTATTTCTTACAAGGCAGTCTGTGTAGGTTTCCAGCATGAAGTGATCTCCAAATTAAAGACAGTCACACTATTCTCCCAAGTGTGTAATTACAAAATACCTGTTTGTAATACCCCACCATGAAGTGTTTAATTTTAAGTAAAGATACTGACCAGGGCTGTGATTCTGCAAGGGATTATCTTTATGCATCATGCTCACACATCCCTTTGAAGTCACAGGGAAGGCACTCAGTGCTGGAAGTTGAACATGTTTGAAATCTTGACAAGGTCACAGAATGTTTGAAATCAGTTTTGAGAAGCCTCTGGGCCTGCTGCTAATAGAATTAAGATGCAGCTTCTTTYCTTACTGTTGAAATGCTCCCTGTAAGGACGACAAATAGATTGAAATGTAAAGAAATTATTTAGGTTAACGCTGATAGGTTTTTAATAGGCCTCCAAGGCTCTTTTAACTCCAAATAAAGAGGAGMCAGAAGTCCTTAGCCCCTTTGCAAGCAATCATGTTGTTAGGAAGAATAAACCTTATCAAGTCCTTTTTCCTCTCTGTGCTTCTGTACCAGGAAYAGTGAAATAAGGACACTGACTTCCTTTGTAAGTCAACTGGTGAAAAGTGCCAAAAAAGTTATTATAAATGCAATGAATACCTGCTTTTGTGAATAATTTCTATGTAGCTTTTAGTGATGCAGGATCTTTGGCACTCATGTAGAAAAATATTATTATACTGAATCCACTGATGTTTCCTTACCACAGGCGATTAAAATATAAGGTAGAAACTGCCCATACAGTCCTTGAAGAAATAAAATTGATACTTTGAAAAAGCTGTTTTTACACTCTTCCCTGCATCATCTTCCCTGACTAACCACAGTCAAAATAATCAAGAATATTGGATCATAACAATAATTATTTGTTGTGCTGGAAAATGGGTGTCGAAGTACAGCAGAACAGTAAAAGCATCACAGCACAATGTACATGTGTCCCATGATTAGCAAAGAACTAACAAAGGCTTAAAAACAAAGAAGATGATAATCTTGACRATGACAAGAGAAAAGCTTTGAAGTGGAAGATCTAACAGAAATWCCAACCCTGTGGAAAGCATATCACATCCTCCCATGACCCATGACTTTTGTATGGGTATTTCCCAGGACTGGAAGAAGGGCAGGGCCCTTGTGKGCAGGAGGTAGCCCTGGATGCTGGGCACAACTGGGAGGGGTGTCCAGATGCCTCCCACAGCAGCCCTGGGCTGTCCCTTTGATATCCCCATCAGGGTGCTGCCTCCTGTGCYKGTGCTYGTGCTCACACAGAGCCATCCTGCTGAAATCCCTTTGTGCATCCAGACCTGCAGCATGTCAGGAAACAGCTCTGGCATGGAGGCTTCTCCTCTCGCTGCTCATGCACCACAGCTGTCTGCTCCAGCTCACTGTGGGCACAGTGAGATAAGAAGAGATGAYGTTCAAGGAGGGGAGTGTTTGAAAACCATCAGAGCTGGGATCAGAGCTTGCTTCCACAAGGACTCTTCAGGCACGTGAATAATCTCCTCAAGGTGAAGAGGGGAAAGAGAGCATTTCACCTGAAAAATGTTTTGTATAAAGAGCAGAGCTGACAGAGTAGTAAAGAGTTTGATTAGAAAAAATAAAATAGCAGGACAAAATTTACAGACTGTTGGCACAAGGAGGGGAAGCTGCAAAAYGCTCACATACAGGAATACACTGGAACTGTTTTTTAATTACTCTGTCTGGGAGAAGATTATATAGAGATTAAGAGAAGTGCATGTTTGCAGAGATAATACAGTTTGAGGGACAGCCAAGAGATCAGAGGTTGTTCAGAGGTTTACCACTCATCCAGTGCTTTTCAGTGAGTGAAGCCACAAATTGAGGCACTCACTGGCCAGGAAACACTGCCAGCACTCACAGGTTCAAACTGTGCCAGGCCAAAGCAAAAGCACAGATTATGATGCATCTGTCTAAGCGTGAAAAATCAAAGCAGAATTTTGATTAGGGTAATTGTAACTTAAAGATCAGCCTAGACATGCACCTACACTGRGATAACACAGATGGCTCTTGAGCTCAGTGCCCACAAAAAGCTGTGTGCCTGCGTCCATGTGGTGCTAAGCTCCAGCAGAAAAGCCCTTGGGAGCAGAGTATATTGACTTTGAATCAGCACCAGGCTACTGGGGTAATACAGCTTTTAGTTGGATTATACTGTGGACACTTATGCTGTATAATGGTGTCTTGAAAGATGCTCRTATAATGAGAAAAAATACCACATATTCCTAATTGCTTTATTTATTCAGTTATATTCCTACCGAATCACAGAATCATTTAGGGTGTAAAAGACCTCCAAGATCATCAAGTCTAACCTTTGGTCAAACAACACCTCATCAACTAAACCATGGCTCCAAGTGCCAAGTTCAGTTGTTTCTTGAACACCTCCAGGGATGGTGCTTGGGCAGCCCATTCCAATGCTTAACAACCCTTCCTGTGAAGAAATTCCTCCTGATGTCCAACTTTAAGCTCCCCCAGAGCAGCTTTTACTGAGCATCAGTTTGCTCCAATAAATTTAACTGTGATCTTCCTCTTCCTTCAGAAACCCTGGGCCTCTGGGAAAGGTGTGTGTTGAAAACCAGCTGGTATAAAAAGCTGCCTGCTACAATGAGTGTGGAGACTTGGATCCAAGCAGYACAAACTCAGACATGGCAACAAGAGCAAGCAGTGCTGCACCAATGCAGAGCAACTCCAGGTGTGTTTTTCTTGACCTCTTGCCCACCTGTGTCCATCTTTGCTGAATGTCTGGAGACAGAAATCAGCCTTTACACAGGTATTCCAAACAAGACTCTCTGCTGTTTTCTGAAGCAGGAGCTTTTTCCAGCCTTTTCATCAATAGCTGACTTTCATCTTTGAAATCTTACCTCATGTGTGTTAAATTAGTTTCAGGATCAGCCCCCCTAAAATTTACATGTGAATTCCATGCGCTCTACCTGAAAGAACTGTTGATGCAATTAATTTTTCACACCACTTGTCAGGAGACAGCTCCATGGATTCTCTCCAGTGAATATATTGCCACTTCTGTAATAAAAAACAAGTGTTAAATATGTGAAAGGAAAAAAATGTCTGAATTGAATGAAAAAGGCAAATCTTGAGTTCATCTGCTGAAATTCTAACATCTTTTAGGTTTGTCCCTGCCCAACTCAGCTGCATGGTTCTTCCAACAAAATACTTGATATTCAACATGGCCAAACTTAAACAAAAACTAGGTGGGGGACATTTATTTTTTTTAACACAGCTGTGGATTTGTTATCCTCATTTTCCCCCTCATACTCTTCTGTGCTTCAGTCAATGAGCCCCTTAGGACTTTTCTTTTTGGAGAAAACTTCAGACCCTGAGTGCTACTTAAAAAAGATATCCATAGCCAGATATTTGCAGTGTTTAGGTGTGAGTAAAAAAATTTAGTTAAAAAGATTAAGTTAAAAAAAAAAAAAAACCAAGTAAAATGTCTCAGAAGACAAAGCTGGATTTACTCTTCCTGAGAACATGATGAGGCAAYGCATTACATTAAAAACCACACATCCTGGGTCTGTATTACTAAGTGGTTTATGACAATGAGTTACAAAAATGACCATTAAAAAATTCAACACATTCACTGTTTTGCAAAGTTCCATAGCTATACAGAAATGTATCTGAGCAGATGCCTTGTGATACCCAAAATCTGGGAATAAGCCAGCTGTAACTAACTCAAAACAAAGCATTAGAAGGACAGATAAGATTTCACTGTAAAACTATGGGAATTTAAGAGTTCATCTGCTGAAAGATGCCTTAGTTTTGTTCTCTCTTTTTCACCAGTTTGGTGGTTCCACTTTGGAGCAAGCTTCCTGTACTTGTAGTGACTTTGGTGAAAGAGGTACAAACTACAGGGATGAAAAGCCACCTAGTGGTAYAGGGACATGGTGCCAGGCAGGAGCAGGTACCTCTGAATTCCAAGAAAAGGTTTGTTCTCATGCTGGGCCGCTGTGCCCTGGCATGTTATAAAGGGTATTTGTTATTATTCATGGGAGTCTGGAATGTGTATTGTGGGTGCATGAAACCCACATGCAAATTAAAGAAATTTTCCAAAGGACACTATAATGAAATTTTATGTTGGATCATTGCCTGCTTTATATATGCTGTGTAGACAATAAAATMTCATTAAGAGTTATTTCAGAGAATMATTAAAAGAGGATGAATGAGTTTGCCCCRTTTTTCTTTTCACCTGTGCAAATAAATGTAGGAGTTGCTGTAAGGTCAACTGTCCAGAATGAGAAGAAAGCCCATAGAGAAAACACCCATCTGTACTATTTATTTTTAYCTTCATTGTGTCATAGCTTTGAGGCATGACAAGTCAGTGCATTTGCAGAGTGCAAACAACTAGTTATCCATATCTCTGCTCTGGATCCCACCGGTGATTTTTCTGAGAATAATTTCTACATGTGYTGAAAAGAATTGGGAAAGCCATCCAATCTGGACAACAAAAATTCACCCTCTAGCAAAAGGCTGCTGGGTAGGGCATGATCACCATGTGAAAGTCTGTCTCTTCAGAAGGCTGAGAGTGYGGGGAGATGATTACAACAGCTCCATTCCTTCAGGACCCTTCAGCTCAGTGCAAGTGGCACAGAATTATTGCAAGAATGAAGGCACAGCAGTGATTAAACCTGAGCCTGTGTAAAGAGTAATAGAACTAGCAGCATGTTCTTATCTAAATAGTCACAATTCGAAATCACAGCCCGTATGCTGAGRCTTGRGGTTTATTACACCAAGGTTTTTGCRTCTTTGTGCTCAGAGKGTTCTCTCATTTACACGAGGKGTTAGCTCCTACATGGATGCAGACACCCACATGGCACAGCCAGAGCTCCCAGGGCTYTTCTGCCKGTGCTGYTGCTGAGGGGAGGGAATGAGAGGGTGSTGGCAAACACACCAGAACACTCCTGACTGCAGCCCCCCTGTAACACATGCACCCAACTCTGAGGATGGAGCAGTCCTTACTCACTGCCTACCTTGAATCCAAGGGAAAGGGGATATGGCAAAGCCCTCATCTGTATAAGGGATAGATATGAATGAAGGGGGCTGTGAAAATAAAGCCTCTTTAGGTAAATGAATTTCAGCTTCAGAATGGGAGGCTTAACAAGTCAAGCTAGGCAATTAGAGTAATTACCCCTAAATGTTTAATTACATAAATGCATCTGCAAATACRCGCCAGGCCTGAGGTTTACTGCCTGTAGTAAATGCCTGAATGTGCCGATCTGTGCATCAAATGAATCACAGCATTTATGAATGTGAACTGACAGAACTGCATCTGCTGAGCTAAAGGAGGAGTGRAGACACATAGGAAAATATCTGCAAATACCAGCATTGCCCCAGTGGACATGAAGCTTGGTAGCCAGGGAGGTCAGGATGAGGGAGTGAGGGGCAAGGACAACCAACCCAACAAGTGCCAAGTGACATCTGCTCCAAGCCATGGGGTGYTGGTCTGAAGTCACCCATTTCTTTCTTTTTGCCACCGTAAGCCTTTTAGGCACTCATGAGGCAAGTGCAGTGTGGGCAAAGAGGATATAGAAATCTGTGGCAAAAAGTAAAATGGATCTGGGAAGGAAATTTTGGAAATATGCCCCGTATTTAGGGTTGTGAGGAGCAGCATTCCCAGACTGTGTGCACAAACATTACACATAGCTTGGAGTAAATTAGTCAGCTTTGCAGATGAAGGTAAAGAGAAACCTGTGTGAGTGTGAGAGGGCACACACAGGCCTCCCAGGATGCTCATATTGGACTCTCCGTGCGCATTAAAGCTAGCAAGAGGCTAATTTGGGTGATTGGGTGTGGGGGTTGGGCCAGAATGTCTGAAAGCATTGGAATTTATGGGTGGACTCAAGGCTGCCATATCCAGCGCCTTCTCTGGTTAAGTCCTTTCTGTTTGGTAAAGATTTCCAGAGGTGCAGGAGCTGAAATCTCGCTGGACTGTCTCCATGAGCATTTCCCATGGGTCAGGACATCCTGCACAACTGCAGCACCTGCAGACACGTGCAGGTCCTCTGCTCCACAGAAAGCCTCAGCCACTGGGGGCCCGTTCACTTGGTGGGTCTGTAATGCTGATACTGCCTGGCCAAAGAGGCACTGCTGGGAATTGGTTTTCAGCCTCCAGATCTGGCATTGGAAACTGGAAGAGAATCCTCCCAGGCAGCCAAGTGCAGACGTGATTGCCTGTTCAATGCACATCACTGTTTCCATGTAGTCCACTTTACTGAGCAAACACAGCTCGCTGCTGGCAGGGATTACTGTTTGTTCTCTCCAGCTGCAGCTTTGCTTTGTCTGTGAGTAGCTTTGCCAGAGTTTCAATTTAGGGTCCCAATAAAGCTTTAACAAAGCTCCAAACTGCAAAGGCAAACAAAAGAGAGGAAAGAAASGTAATGAAATGTAATGAACAAAATGCTGTTGTATGGCTGCAATCACTTGGGACACTGGGAACTGCTGGAGAAGACRCTTTGTTTTAACAGAAGCTACCACRGTGGAAATCACTTCAGAAATAATTTCAGAAAGCTCCTGCTTTCCTGTGTTTCCATGGGCATCTGTCTGTGGTGTGTGGATCAGAGATTCAGCATCCCTCTGCATCCAAGTCCTGCTATTCCGGCCAAGTCAGGCACGGAGCCTTGCAGGGTCTGTAAGGCTTCTGCAGCAGCTGAAAGGGATCCTGTGTGACACAAGACCCTTTATTGGGGAGCAGCTCTATTGCCTATTTAAGACACTCCCAGAACAGAAAACATGAGTCAAGTATTTACCTTGAGATTTAGGCTGGGCACTACAGCAATCCTGAACAATAGGGAGTTCTCTATTAGTGTTAGATTTTAATGAACAAGCCTAAACTTGTTGTTTATGGTCCAGATTAAATCTTTTCTTTATCAAAAACAGGTCATGTTTTGTAAATTTTCTTAGCAGCCATAAGAATCCCTTCTTTTTAAGGAATTTCTTCAAGTCAATAAAAACTAGATATTCCCTTCTATATATTGCCTGAGAATATGCTGTGTTTGATTACAGGTCTTATAGTTAAAAACTAGAAAAGCAGAATTTTTATGGATTTCTTGCTCACACTCAAAACTGGTTTGTGGGCCTGGACAACTGTGCCAATACTACCTTGCTGCCCTTCTCCTGGGGAAGCCTCTGGAATCTGCTTCTGCCTCCATGTCCTCTATAGGAAAGTTAGCTCTTGGAGGAATTTAACCTTTACAGTCTAAAGGCTTTGTCCTGACATGCAACTGTATTTTCCAAACAGAATGCTTATGGGTAGACCTCATCCACTTAGAGTTAAAAAAGCAAAATAAACCTTAAAAGCATAGCTTCCCTGTTTTTTCAACCTCTCCTTGCTGGCTCTTGTGGYAGCAGGTTTCTCTGGTATCCCATCATGGGCTGTCCCACCTTAATCTCACAGTTGTTTCAAAACTGTGGGAGGTTTATCATTCACTTTGATATCTTTGTTCTTAACAGTCAGGGCTACAAAACTGGSTATTGTATTTTCAGGTTTCTAGGAAAACACCTCTTCATTTTAACCTCTTTTCTAATCCAACTTGTATTGCAAATTGTCATTTAGAAGCACAGAGAGGCATGGACTATGGGCATAAAAATTCAGATTTCTCAGGTTTTCACAGCTATTGTCAGATATGATTGTGGAGCAGCAATATCCATGCCCCTGCTCTGTATTTATGTAAGCAGACACCATTAATCCCTGTGGTACAGAATGGGTTGCAGTATAGAGTTAAGCTCGACAGCAAGATTCCTTCTGCTGCTTTAACCCTTCAGTTTTAAGGCTGAAATGAAAAGGTTTGACTCCACGGTGCTTAAAACAGAGTGAAAAAAACATGGAACTGGTCTCAGTGCCGGGTATCAGGTCTCCCCCAGAAACTCGGGGCCATTTAAGTCATTGATATTGACTGAAATTGTTCATTGTTGGTGCCTTTCCAGCCGTGGTGGTGATTCCCGTTCGGAAAAATCCCTCCCAAAGATTCTTCGCCGGCTGCCCGAGTAATGCGCATTCCCCACTAGATGTCAGCGTCCCTCCTGCAAATCACCGGGCTTGATTAAAAGCCTCTAATGATGCTCCCTCATTTAGCCGGGCTTTCAGCCGGCACCTGGACCACCCATTTCCTGTAGATTTGCACCAAAAAGCTTTTGGCTTCTTTAGGAGGATCTGTCGCGCTGATGGGAGCCCAGCCCAGCGCCTGGCACTGCCCTCCGAACACCACTGTGGTCCTTGGAGTTGTTTAATTGTATTTATTCTGCCAGAAACAGGACTATTTATAATGCAATATGACCCGCAGGGGCTCTGCTCGGTCGGAGGGTCCAGGCAGGGCTCTGGCTGTGACAAGAGCCTGATCTGCTGGGGCAGAAAGAGTATTTCTTATTTCCAGTTCATTCAGTTACCTGGCTAAGGACAGCTCAAGAAACTAATTGACAACTAAAAATGCAGGGAAACTTGTTTTCTTCCATTTATCTAAGAAAGATGGCAGAGAATGAGAGCTAGCACTTATTGAAATCCAGAAAAAAATTCCAAATCCAAATACAGGAAATTTTCTTTCATTTAACAAATCAGTTCACCTTTTTTTTTTTTTTTTTTTTTTTTTTTTTTTTTTTTTTTTTTTTTTTTTTTTTTTTTTTTTTTTTTTTTTTTTTTTAAGTGTAAGTTGTGTGTAATCTCCTGTATGTATTCAGGACAATTATTTTTGTGTAATCTCCTGTATGTATTCAGGACAATTATTTTGTAGAGTAAAATGAAATTTTTAAACACTTGCATACTCATTTTTAATCGCAACCTAACATGACCTAAGAGAAAAGTAATTATCTTTAAAAAGCAGTATTATTCACCATTTCTAATAGTTTTATTAAAATACAATTAGGAATTTGAATAAATGCATATAAGATACAAACTCACTTGAATAAGTAAAAGCCACAGGTGCCCTCCTYGTTAGTCACATCTAATTAATTCCAACAGTCTCTGAACCTAACCTTTCCTTAAAAATTGAAATGACTGCAGAGAACCATTGCAAAAAGAAATTTAAAATAGCAGATAGATTTTTTAAATTAAGATTTCCTGATTGTTGAACTTTGTCATTGTTAAAATTCATCACCTCAATCCGTCCCTGAAACGTAAAGTTAATCACCTTCTCTAAATACAAAGCACAGGAGGAGATTACCCTTCTGCAGCTACATCTCTGGATTCAGCTTTTTCATTACATTGTAATTATAAAGGATCTTCAAAGTTGTCATGACAATAAAGGATTAGAAGAATGGAAAATGAAAGTTTAATGGCACAAACTAAACATCAGCTATGAGCAACTTCAGCTCTGGCCTCTTACCCCAATCTCATTTGATTTTTGGACTTGTCTGAAGTGAATAAAGAGCACAGAGCCAAATTACGCAGTGAACTTTGTTATTGAAACAGCATGGAGTCATGCTTTGAACTTGAGAGAGATTTACATTTTGGTTTAGTCCATGGTGGTAGTGGAAGAACAGCATTTCTGTGTCACACAGGGATTTCTTGGGGGCCCACCAAGCACYTGGAGATGAGTTGTTTCACTGCTCCAGCAAACACATGGTCTCTYATATCGACCTTACCTTCCCTGGCACTAGTAAGAGCTGAGTTTTGTTCCAGAAGTTGTGTTCTTTTATAGAAATGCTTGTGCACATCTGCCTGCAGTTTGGTTTGTATCGCCTGGAGAGACTTGGACCTGGCTTTTTATTGGGGGTTGGTGAAACATCTGGAGCCCTGTGCTGGATCTCACTGGGACAGATCACTGCCCATCTCTTGGGAGCAGCACTCTCTGCCCCCACTGGCCCCACAGCTCCTCTGCAGGGTCACGCTGAAGGGTGGCTTTGGGGAACAGCTCCGTGCGTCAAACGCCAGCACGTCCAGTTCCCCCGATCCCTCGCCTCAGTGCTCCCAGCACCATGTGCCAGAGTGCTCAACCAGCCCAGCCTGAAGCTATTTTTACTCCTTGCAATGATCTGTTGGYTGGTTCAGGTCCCTGAAGGACGAGGTGGCTGCATGGTCAGTGGGTACCAGTGCCAGCACCGCAGTCCTGCCCAGCCAGAGTGCCATGGGGAGGGGATCAGGGACGGACGAYAACCCTCAGGAGCTTGGGGCAGGTGAACGGGCTCGGCCACATCACAAAACCAATGTTTAAGATTAATGTCTTTGCRTTGTATCTAGTAGAATAAAGGCCAGATATTTGCTGCATGGCAGCAGGGAGATGTCCAACAGCTTCCTCTGGTGCTTGAGGCTGGAAGGGGCAGCTCAGCTCCCTCCTGCATCCACAGACCCTGTCTCTATATCTGAGTGAGAGATCTGGGGCCTGCACAGAACAAACCCGTATCAGGAGAAATTTAGGAGTGATAGTGAAAGGAGAAGCCCTGATTGGCAGAGGGAACAAGGGGCTATTTCTGCCYTCTGAGGCTGGGGAAGCCCAAATCCAGCTGTAGGAGCTGTAACTGGCTGTCTCTGAGCTGGGCTTGCCTCCAGCCCTAATGGTGGGTGAGCTCACCCTGATGTGGGGTGAGCATCCCCAGGGTGTGGATGGAAGGCTGCAAGGCTGTGGAGAGACCAGMGTGTTGTGGGATCTCACCTGTAGGGCCCTGCAGAATCCGGGGGATGAAATGACAGCACCACTGCACCAATCCTGGAAATCCAGCCAGATTTGTGCTGGTATGGGCTCTTCCTGCTGTCATTTCCTTCCCCTTTTTTTTTTTGAGATGGGAGGGTGATTGCTGATATTTGGGCAACACACAAAATAGCATGGGCTTTTTTTCCCCCCTGCAAATTGCAAGCAAGGTGTTGCTCTGCAGTCAGAGGATGAACAAATAAGCTTGTGACTGGAACTAAAACTTGGCTGGTGGCTGCCTGCCTGGAATGGGATTGTTGGAACATGTGCTCCTGTGGAGTAGAAGGTCCCCCAGTGCCTGACACTGGGGCCTTGGTGGCCAAAAATAGCTGGGCCTGTCACAAGGAGGACGATACCCCTGGGAGGCTGAGGCCACTCTTCAAGGGACAGTGTGCCACACAGTCAGAAACATAACAGTATCTCGTTTAGCATGCATTTCCCTGGGTTTCAGGAAAACTGCTTGCAAATAAATATCAAATTGTTTGCTCAGGAGAAGATGACTTGGCTAAAAAAACCTTCCATGCTGTTGCACRAGCATTTGGGAGCTCAGGATCCTCACGGCGGGTGTAAGGGAGAGGATGTGTCCACTGACACTGCTTTTAAAATAGACCAGTGCATAAATGACAGAGCAATTTACGGACTGCAGGCAATGCAGGGCAGCGAACGCCTCTCAAAATACGGGATCTGTCCCCACACCAATCACAACAGATGACAGTTTTCTAAATATATCTGCAATGCCAAAACAAACAGCATTACATACCAAAGCAAGAGGTCACTGCAGCCTGCCTTCACACGCCACTTTTCTCTCTGATCTGCAAGAGACTTTGACAGGGAGGACTGAAAGGTGAAGCAGAGAGGCTGAGTGTGTGTAAGTGAGGGTCTGCCAGGGAGACGGGTTCCAATTTTGGCAAACACCATCAGTTGTGCCTTCAAGGATTGGTGTAGTACCTTATTATAGTCCCTACCTATCCCCTGTGACCAAAATAGTCRCAGTCCCCCATAAAACCTTACAACTTGACACAGATAAGGACCGAATGAATGAGACTTTCCTGCWAGAAATAAATTGGATAAATGTTGAAGGTAATGAAAAATTAATTGTATCTCCTGCCCTGAAGTACATTTAAAATATCATCTGCTTTTCAGGCTTGTGCATAAATACRCATTATGCTGCATCTTTAATTGAAATATGTGTTTGGCTTGGCTTTTCTGCTGCTGGCTCAATGGAGTTACTCTGTTAGTGATCATTACAATTATTTAGTGGTACTGAGATSTTGCTAAGAGGGCTGGGCTATGCTCTAACAGTATAGAAATCTGGAACCAAAATATATGCCCAGCCCAAGAGCTGAAATCCAATAATGAATTTTATGGTAAAAAAATACCTTTTGTATAGAAATTATCAGCCTAAGGGTGTGAGGAACCCACATCACACTGAAATTTTTTAGAAACCATAAATATGATTCCTTCAGTCCTCCTTGCAAATCTCAGCCAAGTGAGTCATCAGTGAGAAAATAGTCATTTTAGTGGGATTCCTACATAGCCCCCTACATAGGTCTCATCCCAAGTGGGAGCAGTACATGGAGCAGGGCAGTGTTCAGGCAGGCACATGTTTGCCTGAGCTTTAATCCCCTTGCAAACGAAATCCTGAACTTGAATGCACGGAAAATTGCTGTTGATAATCTTATTTTGAGGAAAAAAATKATGTACTTCAACCAGCATCTGGCAAGGTACAGGCTTTTAGCTTCTGACTTAAAGAAAAACCTTGTCTGCATATGCACTTTGCTGGCTAGTAAAGTTTCTGGAATTCCATTTTTTTCCTTTAAAATTCTGAASGCACAATAGCAGCCTGAATTCCCTTTTCTGTGTTATGTATCACTGCACAGTGGCAACAGGGCAGGAGACATTTCATAGGCCATAAAACCAGAATAGGCTTAATCCTCTTCTCACAGTAGATTTACATTTGTGTGACTGTTAGTAAAGTTGGCAGTAAAGATGTTGACAGAGCTGAGGGCTGGCTGGGGCCCAAGGGCACTGATTTTTAAAGGTGGCAACTGGGATTACTAAATCCTGCTTCCAAAGAAGCCTTAGCCCCACTTCCTACCCTTGAGAGCTTTTTGTTCTCCAYTGAATCATGGCTGAAAATGGGCTGTAGCCACCCAAGGTATGTCAGTGTTGCAGGGGAAGCTGAGGCAAAGCAAACTGCTGCTGCCAGAGAGCTGCTCCAGCAGCTTGTCCTGGTCATGGAGGGGTGAGAAAGGTGCCTGGTCCAGTATTTCCACGCTCTGATGKGTTTTGTGCAGTCCTCAGCCCAGGTGTGTTATTGTGTAACTATCAATACTTCCTACTACAGAGAAAGCTTTTTACCTCTTTGTTTCCTTTTCATTTTTGGAGATGGAAAGGAAAGAAAAGGCTGTCAAGGGATTAAAACACTGCTCACAGTGAAACCACTGCAGGTCTTRTCTGAGCCTCAGTGAAAGTGCTTCAGGGGTGAGAGGAGGCCAGCAAAAGGAAAATGCYTAAGCCCTTGGTTGCCTTCTGCTGCTCAGTTTTGTTTTACTGTTGTTTCCTCATCCATCCTGAATGGGTTCCTGAATCCAGACCTGGCATTTGACCACTATGTTGTGTTTCTCTAAGCTTCTGCTATGGCCAGCTGCGCACTGCTCCTTGGCAGGTTTCTCTCACACAACTTCTGAGAAACAGAGCCAAAACTGAGATGCCAAACTGCTGGTGGAATATACAGTGTGTGGGAGGCAGCASGCAGCCTTGGAGAATGAGGGTAAAGCTGACAAGATTGGTGTGGTCTGGATTGCAGGGTTGTTACAAAGCTCTTAAAAACACAAGGGCTGCAGCTGTGACAGTCCAAAGATAGAAGAGGTTATTATTATTATTATTATTATTATTATTATTATTATTATTATTATTATTAATTATTAATTATTTTGTTAAACGGACTAATGCAAGTGAAAAAAGTGGATAAACATTTGAGTTTAAGATAAGAGGATTCTGAACTCAAAACCTTGCCTGAGTTTACTGGTAAGGCTGGGTCAAGGTCTTACGGGCTCCTAAAGATCTGTAAGATCTTAGCAGTCTGCTAAGTCCACTAAGCCAATCAGGAATGCAAGGTTTCAAGGGGGATCCACAAGACATTTCATGTACCTGCAGCAGGACTTTGTCAGGTCAGAGGTCCCTCAGTAAAAACCTGTGATCCAAAAGACTCCACWAAGGTGGGATTGAGTGTTGGGGATGATAATCTTTGAATTTTAATTTTCAGGGTGAAACCTGAAGTTACATTTATTTGTGTAATGAACCCTCCTCAGCTGTAACAGAGGTGGTGCACTTTGGAAGGTGGGAAAACAGAGTGGGAACCTTCATTCATGCACAATGCCTGCATTATAAATGGAGCTAAATGAGCCCTGCCCAGTTCAGATGGCAGGTGCCTGTCCTCAGGAGACTAACCTGGGATGTGCCTCTGTATGAGCAGAACCCTCTGCTCTGAAAAACTTGGGAGTTCACACCAGGTGTTTAAGACAGTAAACACCTCCCTGATGCATCCTAGTATAGAAAGATGTAAGTGCATGGTTCTGGCTCCTGGATGCTGCTATAAAGTTCAGGTACTTATCTCTAAGTGTAGAAGCCTTCAGTTCATCCTGTTTTAGCCACAGGAACCACAATCCACGGCAAAATGAAGGGGAAAAGGGAACTGAAGAAAAGGTGAGGGTATTTTCTCTGAGAAGTGTACATTTGCTAATTATGGACTGATTCCAGGAGATTTCCTATTGATTTGCTGTGACTTCAGTGTTATTAACCTATTTTTCTCTTTTGGAACYGTGCTTCTCCATCCTAAAATTAGCTTGTGACCTAACAGAGCATTTAGGCACGGGCACCTTTAGCCATCAAAGTGTTTCCACTGACTTCAGCAGAAACTCCTGGGTGTCGGAGGCAGTGATCTGCTGGAGCCGTCTTACACGCCAGGGACAGTGTCGTACACAGAGCTTAGATTAAATGGGAGGGGAAGAGGGAGCATTTCTAACATGATTACTGTCAGATTTCCTTTTATGTTTTCCAGAGGAAAACAGTATGCAAATGCTGCACGTGCCTGTGTGGATTCAACCTTCCTTTTTTTTTTTTTTTTTTTGATCTCTAATTCTGACAAACAAGCTGCCTATGATTGCTGAAGGGAAACTCTCCTCAAGGTTTTGGGTCACAGGCATTTTTGAGAGGCACAGAGGATTTTGGCAGACCCCTGCTYGCCTGCTTCTGGCTACACTTTCCCACTCCAGCACTCTTCCTCCAGTYGCACCTCAGTGGAGACAAGGTGAATTGTGTCTGGGAACTGAGCCAGGGTTAAAAATAACTGATGAGGGGAGGGTGCTGCTTGTTTTAAGCAATTTCCTGGTCTGTTTGACAACACAACAGCACAAAGAGCTGCACCAGCACAACAGAGGGAGCATGACCTGACTGCTCCATCAAAGTGCTGCCACCAAAAATGATGTCTGCAAAACTGCATCCGTATTTCCTTGGTGATGCTGCACCAGCAGGGTGGAAGGTCCTTGGGAAGTCCAAAGGTGAGGTCCACTCTCACCCATCTTTTCCCTTTCCCAATATTCTTCTCTCCTGCAAGGCATGGGGTGAGCAGAGAGCAGCTGGGCACAGAGGCTGATGTTTCTGGCACAGTGCTGATAATTTGTTTTCTTGCTGTAGCGTTCTGTTCCCATCTCCATCTTCTGCTGGGCTGGATCCTGCTGCCCCCTCCATCGTGCTGACACACCCCTCTGTGTCCACCCACAATCAAATCCTCGGAGCAATCCAAATCAAAACAAAGTATCCTTCTTCAGGGCTAACTTTCATCCGTTCCCAGCTCCAGGGCACAGCACAGGGGTGCACACTGGGGAAGGAGGAGAGTCACCAATGGTTCATCCTGACAGACTGCAGAGCAAACATAACGTGGAGTATCCAAACAAAATCAGTTTACACAGCCATCACAATCGTTCAGGGTTAACACTTTACCCAGATTCGGGCTGGGACTTGGGGCAYTTGATCTTCTTCTGATGCTGGAATCTAGACATGCAAATTCTGCATTACAGAAGGAATGTTCTACCATGAAGCTCATGCTGCTCATCACTGTGAGACCTATGGGTGCAAGATCATAAAATCWTAGAATCAYTGAGATTGGAAACGACCTCTAAGWTCATTGAGTCCAAATGTTAACACAGCACCATGATGTCACATCCCCAAGTGCCACATCCATATGCCTTTTGAACGCTTCCAAGGATAGAGATTCCACCACTTTCCTSGGCATCCTGTTCCAATATCTGACAACAAAAGTTCTTTCATTGAAAGAACTTTTCCCAATACCCAGTGCAAATATTCCCTGGTGCAACTCAAGGCTGTTTCCTCTCATCCTGTTGCTTGTTCCCTGAGAGCAGCACCTGACTCCCACCTGGCTGCACCCTCCTGTCAGGGAGTTGTAGAGTGAGAAGGTCTCCCCTGAGCCTCCTTTCYTCCAGGTTAAACACSCCCAGCTCCCTCAGCTGCTCCTTTATCAGATTGGTGCTCCAGACCCTTCCCCAGCTCTGTTCCCTTCTCTGGACMTGCTSCAGCCCCTCAATGTTTTGATGTAGTGAGGGTCCAAAACTGACCCCAGAATTTGAGGTGTGACYTCACCAGTGCCCAGCACGGGGGGACAATCACTRCCCTKYTCCTGCTGGCCACGCTGTTGCTGACACAAGCCAGGTGCCATTGGYCTTCATGGCTATCTGGGCACTCTGCTGRCTCATGTTCAGCTGCTGTTGACCAGCATCCCCAGGTTCTTTCCCACCAGGCAACTTTMCAGCCACTCYTCCTGGAGCCTKTAGYGTTGTATGAGTAACCTGGATGCTTTGTACAAGAAACATTCAGCTCTGTGACTTTGCTGTTCCAGGTGGTGTGGGGAGCTGGTAAGGTGAGAACCACTGCTGAACTGATCAGGCTCTCTTTCAGGAGGGAATGTCACGGGAATTGTGAGAGCTTCTCATGCCCACTGCAGTTACTTTCATCAGTGTTGTCCTGTAGGGCTTTTCCCCAGTGCTCTGTGCATCCATTCAGGCAGCTGATTTTGGACACCCACAGACAGCAGGCAAGAGCCTTGCTCACACAACTTCCAGCTCTTCCCYTTCCACAAAGCCTGACCCACATCAGCCACTTGCTATCCTTGCTGGCAGCACCCCTATACCTGTCAAAGCAGGTACAGTCTGAGCACAGGGCCTTAGCTCCTAGCTGGTCGGCTGTGTRGAAAAAGAAATGAAAGCTTATTTCCAGAGTGTCAGCCTAAATAATCAACAGCCTGAAGATCTGGATACAAAGCAGGCATATATGACTTAATTCTACCTTTGAGTCTCACACATTGTTTTAAAGAATTACTATTTAATTGCTCTCCTTAAGCCTGTACAACAATACCATTTAGTGTTAGTAACACCTAGCATTATATCTTCAAAGTGCTTTACAAGTGAGTTATGAAATGTGTAATTGGAATGGAAACAAGCTCGGCTGGAACTTGTGCTGTGTTTGACACAGCCTGGCACGTCTGCAGTGCTGTGCACGCTGGGATGAGGAGCCCTGTGATTCATGGCAGGGTAAAGCCAGYGAGAAGAACGAGWKTGAATGTGGAATGGTGTTCTTTGARGTATAAAACATCAAGGCTCCATGGGACTTCTTCTGCTGAATTTGATGGCATRTGCAAGAGCCTCAAGTGATCAACAGGGTACTTGAAATAACTCTTCGAGTAGCAGAGCTTGGTTTTGATATTGTATCTTCTTCTTCCTCTAGCATGAGACTGAAAACTGGCAGTCAGAAGTCATAAATCAGTCAGAAATGTTTGTTTCACTTCGAGGATAAGCATTACAGTAGCCATAACACAGGAATTAGGAAACCACAGCATAGCCYGAAGGCCTTTGCCTTCAGCTGTGCCTGTGGAGCACCAGACAGCTGTGTCACTGTACAAACATTAATTAATCCTCAATAAAACAAGTAAAAAAAGTACACAAAGAGCTCTCACRCGTTGATTTGTTGCCAGGATGGCAACAAAGCATGAATTGGGCCAGGTGTTTGCCAAGGCAAGGCAATCAAGTTGTAGCCAGCTTTGATTGTTGCTTCTGCAAGTCACTGTGTTCCCAGGCTCCAGCTGAAATGACACTGAAAAAGGTGCAGGATTCGCCTGGAAAAGAAAGATTTCCCTACAGAAAATCAGGGCTCCAAATCTTGCAGGGTTTCTTTATGCAGATCTGTGGGCATAAAGAGAAGCTTGAGTAAGTAGGTACCTTTAGCTTTGTAGCCTTCTAATACAGGACCTCACTCATTTCCCTCTTTTAAGTTGTTTTAGCAGCATAGATTGAGAAGCCCAATGTATCAGCACCAGCAGGAAGTGGCTTTTGGAAAGCTACATTCCCTTTGGGTAGCTGGCTGACCTATGGGTGTGGGAAGCAAAGCTCAGTCCCAATATTTATAACTTCTCACTTTGTTAAGTCTACAGCCAAAAGTTATCCAGWATCAGATGGGACAAATCTAAGGAAYTCCTTCCTCTYTCYCCCTYCAAAAACCCTCCTCTGAGTTCTAAAAGACCCCCAATTTATGTTCACAAAACTGACCCACATCTGCCTTCCAGARCTCTGGCTGGGCGTGGCCAGATGATGCTGTCCCCAAACTTGAGAGAAGTCTGAATCTGTAAGAGAGGGGAAGATGGGTCATGCCTTGGTTTGTGCCTGAGGTGAGGTGAGCTCAGCTTGGGGAGTACTGTGCAGAAACTTGAGAAGTCTTCAATAATTTTCTAAACTTGATTTGGAGGTGCTGCACATCTGTCACAAAGAATTTTATTTTTTTCTACCACCTGTAACCCCAAACCTTCCCAGAGCATTAAACGGTTCCTACAACACACGGGTTTTCTTACTTGCAGCCCAAGTCCTTACTCTAAAGCACATGGACACAGCGCGCCTGTGGCCCAGCCCGGCCGCTCACGAGGGGCGGGATGAACAGCGCCGGGAGGGAAAACACCGGGAAACCCGGCACAGGAAAGCCAAGGCTGGTGAGGAAGGGGCTCGGGGAGCCGGGGGTGTCCCTGGGTGTCCCTCGGGCGGGCAGGGAGCGCTCCCGGCGGCGGAGGCGGAGCCGGCCGGGCCGGGCCGGGCTGTGGGGGCCGCGGCCGCACCGCCCTCCGGCCCGCGGGCGGGGAACGCGCTCGCTCGCTGGCAGCGGCCGGGGCGGGGAGCGGCCGGTCCGTCCTTCCTCCTCCTCCTCCTCCTCCTTCTCCTCCTCATCCTTCTCTCCTCCTCCTCATCCTTCTCTCCTCCTCCCTCCCGCCACCGCCACCCGCGCCCGCCGCCGATGCCGGGACTGCGCCCGCGGTGAGTCTGCCCCGCCGGGAGCCGCCCGCGGGAAGTTGCGGCGGGGCCCGGCTGTGCCTTTGTGCGGGAGCGGCGGCGCTGCCCGCCCGGTCCGGCCCCGGCTCCGGCCCCCGCCCCCGCTCCTGCCCCGGCCCGCCGGTGCCGCCGCCCCGCTCCGCTGCCCGCGCCCTTCGCCGCGCCGGTACCTGCCGCTCTTTGTTCCCCGCCGCCGCCGCCTTTGTTCCCTCGGTGCCGGCTGCACCTTCGGCACCGCCCGCGCCCCCCGCGGGACATCGCTGCGAGYGGGGCGCGGATGGAGAGAGCCCGCTCCCGGAGCGCGTCCCCCCCTCTCCCAGCGCTGCAAAAGCCGGGGAAAAGGGGAAAGCACCGCGGCGGGGCAGCGGCGGGAGTTGGCGGGGGGAGCGCGGCGGGCTCGGCCGGCGGCGGGAGCGGGCTCGGAGCGAGCTGGGATCGAGCCTGGAACGAGCTCCCGCCCCCGCGGTCCTGCCCTGCCCTGCCCTCCCCGAGCGGGGGCCGCGCTGCCGGGGGAGCTCCGGCCGGAGCCGGCTGGTCCCGGGCCGGCCTGTCCCGGGGCGGGGGAGCGCTCAGGGGGTGCGGGCAGGTGACCGGGGGAGCCGTGGGTACCGCTGGGAATGTCGGTGTCTCTCGGGCTGTGTGTTTGGGAACTGATGGTGCGAACTTAACTCAGGCAAAGTTTTCAGGAAAAGGAGCGACTGCTTTTGTGGGAGCGCCGGGGGAGGCACCAGCATTCTCCCTTCGCTGTGTTTATTGCCGGTGCTGTGCCCCGGGGGAAGCGCTGCCCGCTGAGGGATCGCGCTCTGCGCTTCCCGCTGCACACGGGTTCTTTTCTCTTTCCCGCCTCTCTGCCACCCTCCCTCCTGCCTTCCCTCCCTTCCTCCCATCTTTCCAAGGCTCCTSGAGCCGCCTTGTTTCCTCTCGGAGCAGTTGTTACGGATCCGTGTTATTCCGGCCCATGGGATGCCGTAGGTGGGGCTGTGATTTGGTGCTGCCTTAATGTCAGGTGCTGTCTCCGTGTGGATTTAAGGGAAGGCTCCTTCCCCCCCCCAGCCCCCCGAACTAAAGCTGGGCTCAGTTCAATCCCTGTCACTCCAAAACCGAATCGTTCTTCTCTATTTCTCCTGAGAGCTGCTGKACGCATCAGGAAGTAGAGCAGGTGCACCCTCCTCAAGTTACTCGGRATCTACAGAGAGGAAACTTGGAGCAAGTTAGTTTTTAGAGTTTCTCGCGGCCTTTGTCATGCCTGTGACTGTGTGCTCCTCGTGCCTTCGCTTTGCTCTTTCAGAGTGYCTTGTGTCCCGCCTGTCCTCTCACCCTCTTTCTGCCGTTCCTGTGTTTTCCTCGCTCTCAGCTTGCAGKGTGATCTCTCCCATCTCAGGACAGACAGACAAAGACGCAAATGCCACGTGCAGGGTCTTGGCTCCTTGTTGTGACTGCTGGCCAAGTGAACAGAGCCGGACCTTGGCGGGCAGTCTGTTTACATCTCTGTGTGAAATGCAATTCCTGCAGAAGGGACCCACGCGGCTGCTGGCGCCTGGTTCGCTGTGTCATGGTCTGCAGCCACTTCTGGGGTGGCCTTACAGCTCTGAGGAGGAGCATGGTGGCAGCTGTTAACTCTGCTCACAATAACAGTATCCACACAGGCACATGGCCACCTCACGCTGAAATCAGGGCAGCCTAAATAATTGATTTCCAAGGCAGAAGGCAGCATGTCATAGCGAGAGAGGAAGGGGTGGTGTGGAGCGAGCAGGAGGTGGCAGGGGAGAGGAAGCCCTGGTGTCTGCAGGCAGTGGTGGTGGGAATGAGTTGAAGAGAGAGGGATGGGCGGTGATGCTGGAATTTGGAGGTGAAAAACCAGCAGTAACCACAATAACGTGTCACTCTCTACGGATTTGTGACAGTGGCAATGTTTGGCCACCCCCCTCATGTGAAATGCTGTACAARCACCTATTCAGAGGTGTATAAATTAATGTTTGTTCTTCCTAATGAATGGTAATGAATGATTATTGCCTTTTTACCCAAGTTGTCTACAGAAACATGCATGAAAGTTCCTTTATTGAAACAACTCCTTACAAATACCCTCAGGAAACTCTTTTAACTGATGCTGATATCATACAGTGCTAAGATATGACCATGGGGGTTTGAGAGGGGCAAAGGAACTCTACATTRATGATCCTTGGGGGTTTCTTCCAGCTCAGGATGTTACACGATTCTGGATATGCTAAGAAAGGAGCTAATCTTTCTCTTACTAAATCTGACTAAAAGTTCATTAAAGTAACTGGGAACTTTATTGGTGTCAGTAGCAGTTGACCAGTCCTGTAGTGTGCCAGCTATGTTTTTTTTAATTTGTCAGGCAGAGATTTTAAGCGCAGACACAATGAAGTAATTCAAGGAGCGGCATGCATTGCTGGCTAATGATCTAATAGCCTGAAAATGCTTTATCTCCCTTGCTGCTGATTTTAAGTTTTATGGTGAAAGAGAAAGTAAGAAAAAAAAACCAATCAGTTACTGTTTGTTCCTTTACATTTTTTATCTTTGTGCTTTATGTTACTCCTTGAGATATGTTTCTGGGAAAGGTTGCTTCATGTTTTGGGAGAAAAATGCTTTGTTTCAGGGGAAGAATGGGCAACAGTTTAGCCCATTTACTGAGTTCATGATGTACATTGTAAARCCCCTTTACCAGTAATTATTCCATGAACAGTGTGTTCAGCTCTGTTCAGTTTCCTCGACATGTGAATATAGAAAGGAACTAAAGAAAAGGTCCCAAAGCGGGTATGAAGAAGCCCAGCTTGGGAGATCAGGTATAAAGAGCCTCATTCATTTTGGTTTATCTGTAGTACAGGGATATGCCCTTACTCCATGAATCATCTCCTGACATCTGTTTGCAGCGCTGTTTTCTTAGCAACAGCGGCTCTGCTTTAGATCTGAGCTCTCAATGGCCGGGTTTGTGCCGAAAGATGCGAAGAGACAATCCAAGCTCTTCCTAGCGAAGCTGTGCCTTTCAGCCCGTTTAGCCAATTTATTTTCTTCCCYGAGGCACAATAAATACCGGTTTTTAAAAGTCTACCAGCTGAGATGTTTTTTCTGTGTCGGTGCAGAGATGCTTATCTGTTGCTTACCACAACTGAAGTGTTTCCCCAACACGATCTGGCAGCGTGGGAGAGGATGGCCATGGGCTGTGTCCTGTTGAAAGGATGAGCTGTGTGTGCACTGCTCTTGCTCTACCTTTCCTGCAGGTTTTTCCAAGCTATCATGGTACTTCTGGATGTGGGAGAGGACGTGGTCCTGAAGGAATGCTGCCAGTGGTGGCAAGGACCCACTCCCAGCAACGTGCCTGTTGGAACAAGCAGTTGGATTAGGCAGTGGGATTATACGCAATGTGGAGTGTGGAGTGTGAGTAACGCTTTGGGATGGATCCATAAGCTGTGATTAAARGGAAGGTGACATTTCATACACCTCTCACCTAAGCTTTCCTTGCTTGAATTTCATCCCKGGACAGTTTGGGTGGGGGCCTCCTGTAATTGAGGCAGAAGTGGCCATGTAGGCACTGGCAGATCAGGTTGATCTGATTTTTGCTATTTGTGCTCCCTCGAGAGGGGAATCAAGACCTGACTTGCGTCAGGGGGAGTTTTTTACTTCAGCTGGTGTGGCTCCATTGGTCAGGAATGTAAATATGTGGGAGTACAAGTGGTATATCCATGTTAAGAGACTGGTGATGTTCACCCCACCCTCTAAGTGCCAGTCTGAGCAGCAGATTATACCTGCAGTAGAACCTACAACTACTGGGCTATCAATCACAAAACACATGTGTGTTACTCCTTAGGCCATAGATTTGACTGCCTTGCCCTTCCTGGACTGACTTGCATCCTACAGAACATGAAGGGTGTCAGTAGCAAGCAGTCACTGTGAAGGATGAATGTATTTTGATTTGGGGTAATGCCGAGAGTGGAGAAACTCCTCATGTTTTGAGGACTTTCTTTGCAAAAGGATTGCAGGGTGGAGATGGGAAGACTAAATAGTATTGCTGAACACTGGCCAGCTTCCTGCCACCTTTATGGGACACACACAAGTCCTGGTGTTGGTGAGGGTGCAAAGAAGACAACCTCTACAGATCACCCAAATCCCAGTATTCACAGCAGGAGATGGAACAAACTGCTTCTGTGGAGATGCAGAAGGACCAGGACAGGGACAGAAGAGGGAGTGGAGATAAAACTTCTGTTTAGCCCCGTTCTGGGCCCAGCAGAAAGCTCTGTGAGAGAAAGGGCTGGGGCAGAACAGGCTGTTATCTCCCCATGGGAGGGGAAATGGGACAGAGCTTTGACTCCAGGCATAACTTTGGTCTCRTAGGGAGGCATGTTTGCTTTCTAACCTTCCTGCAGCCTGCTGATAACTCCCTGCACAATGCAGCTGCACAGATTGGCTCGAGAGGTTTTTAAAGGAACTGCTGACCCTGGTACAAGCAATACTGTCTGTGACCGTGAGGAGGAGGAGAAAAGAATGGCATTAGTTATCTGAGCATTAAGACTCAGGCTGCACGTTCTATCAAAGGAAATGAAATTAAAATGGAAAACAAAGCACTTGTAATTACTTTCATGGAAGTGTAGKGAGGAGGCAGAAATGTAGGGTTTACAAGAAAAAGTTCTGCTTTCTGAAGCTTCTGGCCTGTTGGTTGCCAGGAGGAAGACCAGAAGTTGGTGAATGGTGGAGCAAAAGGGCGAGGCAGAGAGGGGAATGAACACTGGACACCCCTTGGTCTGTGACACACAGCCTGTGTATATCCACCCATGAAGGGGCTATAAAGAGACTTCAGAAACAGGTTTTGTTCCATTTCCATTAGAGCCCTGTGTGCTGGGTGGGTTTCTGTTGTTAATAACCACTTGAATGATGCTGGGAAAGGAACGAAAGCTGCCTCGCAAGAAGCAAGTCCGGCTTCATGGAGACTCTTGTGTCGTGAGCAATGTGCAGCCCTGCTGGCAGGAATATTTGGTGAAATTGTCAAGTTGAGTGACTGAATGAAATTCTTCTAGCAAAGCCGAGCCCAAGGGTGAAGGTGGTTGTGTATCATCTAATTACCCATCTGGGGAGGGAAGYACAGAGTGCTTGGAGGGTGTTCTCACTTCAATGTAACCCCAGGGGTGCTGCTTTGTTTTCTTCCTTTTCCCCATCTTAAAAGGGGACAATCAATCTTGCTGAGCTATATAACATATCTGCATGAGAGACAGTTCTCCAGACTCCTTTCATAGTCACTGGAGAGGAGCACACACTTTTGAGCCATGATTCATCCACACTGAGTTGGACATCTAAAAATACATTGGACAAACTGCCCTAAAAGTGCCTGTTCCTCTCCATTGTTTCTGCTGAGCTCAAACAATGAGCACTTACAGAGGTATTGCTCCAGTGGCTGTGCAGTGTCAGGGGAGCTGAATCTCTGCCAAAGTGTCTCATGTCCCAGCAGAGCGTCTCAGGGGGCTCAGAGTGTCCTCATTTCCACCAGACTCGGTGCTGGTTGTGCAGAGTAAGGTATTTGGCTGTACCTGAGACAGGGGAGCAGGCAGTGATGTCCAGTCCAAACCCACCCTCCTCCYCTGGTCAGTCCCTGGACTCAGACAAGCTTTGGGCTGCACCTGACAATCTGCTGTAAATAAGAGGCCAAAGGGGATTTACAGAGTGGCGTTTTCAAGGTTGCACATCAGGTCAGTGGCAGAGGTGGGGGCAGTGAGGACACTGTGGGCTCCAGGGGTGTTCTTCTTCCCTGCCCAAGCTCCTTGCAGCTGCCTGGCAATCTGCTGTGCTCCCGGGGGTGAGGCTGGCGCTGGCTCTCAGTGGTGGACAGCACCTGGTAGGTTCTCACTTCCTTTGGCTGAAAACCTTTTGCAAAATTATGCAGGTTTATTCTCCTTTCCCTGTCCTTTCTCCTGTAAAAATCCATAGTTCAGGCACAACGCTGGATTGTTGTGCACCYACGAAGCTGCTGTGGGTGACAGTATGTGTGCTCCTGGTCACAGGCAGCTAAACCTTGGGGTAAATGTGCAAAGGTTCAGTCTTGTGGTGGCTCAGGACATCAGCTGGGGTTATTCCCTGGTGGCTGAGTGATGTGTGGAAGCCCTTCAAACAGACACATCCAAAATCGGCAGTAGATACATCCAAATGCAAACCTCAGGAAGTTTTGGAGCCATCCAGGGAGCCGTGCCCCGGTCACCTCTGAGGTGTTGCTGCCACCACTGTGTCCTTTAGCAGTCTGGAAAAGCAATCAATCAGTGACTCTCCTAGAAAAAACCTCTCCATGCAGGTAAACCAGGCAGGCAAAGAATAAAATTCCTCCTGTGTGGAAAACTAGTTCACAGAAGAAAGTCTTTTGCTARATGAGCTAAATGTCGAGGGAGAGACTTTGCTGAAGGAATTTGGTTGTGTAGCAGAGATATGAAAYACGGGCAGGTACTGAGTGTTAAATGGATCCTGTGCACGTCTGATTCCAGACAAATACCAGACTATTCTATCTTTCCTGATACAGGAGAAAGAATATGATAGCCATGAAATAGAAAGAATGTGTTGTCTGAGCCAGGATTTGATTCCTRAAGTTCTTCTTAGGGGGTCTGTGGGTGAACTCCAGGAGGTGAAACAGATTGCAATTTGATCCCAGAGAGAACAACTGGGGAGAGGAGGGAAAGAGCAAATTATTAAATAAGAGCCAGGAGAAAAGCCAGTCTCCAAAAATAAACTTTGAAGATCAATTCCAGGTATTTCCTGGCATTGTCATYCTGCTTCATCAACTGCTCAGACTGTAACAGGCGGTTTCACAGTTAGCAGGCTGATAGGTTTAGGGTTGTTTGGTCTTGTTTGTTTTTTTTTTTTTTTTTAAGAAAAAGCATGTATGATAAGCTGTTTGCAGTGTTGTGTCTTATGCAAAACTGGGTGGAATGTTGGTGATGAAATACCCCTGGGATGGAGAAAGCAGAGCTTGTTATTGTAAGAGGCAATCAAGAGCAGAGCCGGCTTCATTTTGGAGAAGTGAAAAGTGTGGATTTTCTTCCCAATTRCATGTCCAGGCCACCTCAGCAGTTCCTAGGTAGGTAGGAGCGGATTTCTGTGCAATTTAGTGTCCCTGCAGAGCAGTTGGTACTGTGGGTAACCTTGGAATGGCTTTATAAATAATGCTGGCGGGTGAAGGCATCACCTTCGCAAAGGCTGGAGGTGACTCTGAACGTGTTTCTTGTGAAAATTCTGCGGGAAACCAGTCCAGGAGTTCACTGTACCGAAAGCTGGCGTGTGGATTGTGAGGAAATTGAAGCATATCCTGTTCCGAGGGCTTGTGTTGGTGACCACACGCCGTCTCCATGCTGGGGTTTCGTTCTGGACGCTGACTATGAGAGGTGTGTCCCTAAAAACTGTACAGAACACGCCTTGGTGGGCTGGAGTTGGCTCAGCTGGGGCTGGCTCATGTCTTACCTCACCTGCTCAGCCCCGGCCGCGCTGCCTGGCCCGGGACACGATGGTGCAGCAGCTCTGCTTACGCAAAACGGGCTCTGGTGCTTGACTGGACTTGTCCATAATAACTCCTGTGTTAGTAATGCTGGTGCCTTCAGCCAGGGAGATGCACGGGGCTCAACTGTCCTGCTTTGTTTGTGCTGTAAGAAATCCTGATTCCCAAGGAAAGCAGCCTGGACACCCCCTGACTCAGACGTGGATGGGAAGGCTGTGCCGTCCTGAGTGTGCAGAAGTGGAGTGCATGATATAAGTAAGGCATTCTTTAATCTGGGCTATTTCTAATTTGGAGTACTTGGCTTTGCAATTGCACCTGTGTTTTATTTTTTTATTCTGTGTAACGACAACAGTTTATTCTAACAGGTTACTGTGCAACACCAAGTTCTATCTCTTGGGTTGTCTGTGAGCCCTTCAGCTGTTTGATCCTCTCTGGCATCTGGCAGGAGTAACAGTGTTTGGCCTGGTTTTCACTGCACACAAAAAGTTACTCTACGTGCTTGAAATGATGCTATAAATCAGAGATTTACATTTGTGGGGGTTTTTCTTTCCCGTAAAGCAGCTAATTCTTTAAAAGCAAAGGAAAGGATATTTTATTTGTCTTAAGTGGTAAAGGAAAGTRCTTTTCTTGGTGGAGAAGGTGCTGCAGTGTCAGTGTGGGAGACGGCACTGTTGAGGGGCCCCTTTTGTATGTGCAGAACCAGCACGGGCATGTGAACGTGCAGGCTGTGCTTGTAGAAACGCTGCTCTGCCCACAGACCTTGAAATGCGGGGGACAGAAGGCATAAAGCAAACAAACAAGACCCAGAAGGCATAAAGCAAACAAACAAGCACTTCCAAGGGAGTTTTCAGCTGGAAGAGTTATAGGACATGAGAAACTCGTTCTTTGGAGAGGCAGCCCCTCCAAGTTGGAGCAGAGGTGTGCTGGAGAAGAGCAGTAGTTTGCATTGCTGTAGCCTCGATTGGACATGTGTGAGAGAGAAGCTGATGAATTCACAGCTGCCAGGCTAGGACCTTATCATTTAAATTGTAATTTGCCCTTCAAATTTGGCAAGCTTCATTTGCCAGTTGCTTGACAAATCTCCCTTTTGTGTTTTCCTTCTGCCTGTGTGAAACAGTGAGCGCTGCTGGAGAGAGCTGCTTGCAGTGGATTCCTTCTCTCTGCTATATTTAGTGATCACAGCGAGTTTGTGATCTTTGCAGGAATACTGCCAAAGCAGATAGGTTTAGCCTGAGACATGCCCTTTCTCTTTTGGCTCCCAAATCCACAGTGCAGTTCACTTTCCTCTCCTTTCCCGGCACCGTCAATGGCTCTGTCTGTGAGGTCTGTTGTGCAAACATTGCTCTGCTGCTTCCAGGGATTCTGCTCAGTCAGAACAAGTCCCTGCTTTAGTGGAAGGAAACTCCTGCCTTCAGATTGCCGCTATCCCTAGTGGCTTTCTCTTTTCCTAACTTCCTGAAAAAGCAGATTACTGCTCTTCAGGAAGATCCTTCTGAACAGTCTAATGGTTTAATTTAGAAACTCCAGGCCTTTTATTGCTTCGGGGAGCTTCTCTCAACAGAATAATGTGTTCGTTAACCATCTGACTGTTTCCTTTATTTGGTGAAAAAGGGAATTGGGAAGGCAGTGGGAAGGAAACATTTGTGTTCCTTCAAAGGCAGAATATTACYAGGAGCCCATCTCTCATTAATATGATGCCATTAATGCCAAGCAGGTGTAGTTGTTATAAACTGCTGTTTTAAATACCTTTTCCATGTAAAGTGTTCCAGTGTGCTTGTGAGTCTGAGCACTGACTTTCAGCTGCAATCCAAGGGAGGGAAAGAAACTCTTGTCAACAAGAAGAACGACTTGTTGCAATGCTTCTTTGCTTAGTTAGCGTAGGCAGCGTGGTCCAGTTTGTTCCCATCAGGCGTGAGAACTAAAACTCCCTCTGATTGCAGACAATTCCCACCCCTTCCCAAGTGTACAGTCTGACTCGGGGCCAGCACTCCCGAGCAGGGGCTGTGCTGGGCTGTGTGTGGCTCTGGCGCTGGAACTGCCCTGCCAAAGGTCAGCGGTCCATCCGTCCGTCTGTGCTGCTGCCCAGCCACGCTGTCCCCTTGCTGCAGGAGATCAGGCAGAGCGTGGCTGCTCTGTGCTGGCCCTGGCTACAGCCTGAGCCCAGGTAGCCAGGGCGAGCGGCCAGGTAGGGCTGTGTGCCATGGGAAAAGGGAGAAAGGCTCGTAGGAGTGAAATGACAGCGAGTGTCAGCTGCTTTCCTGGTTAAGGCAGCGCGTAGGAGCAGGTGGTGTTTGTGCGCTGGCTGCAGTTCCCAGGTACGGTGTGGGTCTGGAGCCAGCCTGTGTTCCTCGTGTTGTTTTTGTGATAACCCTTCCCCACAGCCCCATTATCTGCGGGAACGGCCTTGGGGCCGTGCTGGCTGGTGGGAACGCGCGACACCAGCCCCTGCTCTGGAAAAGCTTTTCTGTTCTGGCCTYGTGGCAACACACCGTGTAAGCCATGTGGCTTTTTGGATATGAAAGCCTTCTGGGCATTGCACAGGTAGATTTGGGCCGGGGTGTGCTCAGGGGCTTTGTGTTTTGTAGACTGAATTGTCGCCCAAGCCCTTGGCTTTGATGGAGGCATGAAGTCACCATGGTGTTTTTGGCTCYCTGCGTAGCAATGGGCCCTTGGGTGATGGAGGTGTTTGGCATCAGCTTCCTGAGCCTCCAGGCATTCAGCACCCCTCTTTTCAACACTAACAACTRTGGTTCTGAGTCCTGTGCAGTTCCTGTGTTTATTAACAATGTGGCAAATCTTGGAAACCAGTTGAAAACTGAATTATGTCTGCAGTTTTAGTCAGTGTGCTTTGGCACTGCCTTCCCACTTGGGAACAGATAAATGTGAGATAGACTCTTGTTCTGAGGGCAAGTAATTGCATCGTGCACCTCCGTGGGTCAACCTTTGGGACTGTGTGAACAAGACTTAGCTCTGTTAATAAAAGCATTTCTCTGTGTGTGTGTTAACATCAGCATGGAGTTAGTGCCATYTTCCAACTGTGCAATTGTACCAGGATGACTGATATATTACCACCCCCCCAGAAAAAGAAAAGGTCAAGAAAGACACTTTGCTAACTGTGTTTTTAAATTGATTAATGCAATGAGAAGATCCATTGTGCCTCTGTAGCAGGAAGTGTTGCTGATGTGTAAATCAAAGACAAACCAGCAACATTTGCTGGCCTTAAAAATGGCGTGGCTTTTGTATACTCATATGCTTGTCCTGGCTGGTTTTCAAAAACTATAAATAGATCACTGGGAAGTCCCTGGAAAACAAAAATGTGCTGCTGCTGCTTGTCATAAATAAACTTGTAAGAGCTGCATTGGTTTTGCAGCTCTTCTTTGGAGGAGTCCTTACTTGTCCATTTGGTTCCAGAGCATCAGGTCACATGAGACAGGAACATTTCTGTGGCACTGGGGTACAGCTTTGTATCCAGCTCTGAATCTTGTCAAAATCTTCTGTTCTCTGAGTTTGGTGTCTTTCAGGTCTATCTAATGCTGTCTTGGCTTGGTTCTACCTCAGCTGAGTTGTTCAGTCTTCTCCAAGCTTTTCTCTTTCTGATTCCTTCATTTCCAGTTACTGATAGCATAGGAATACCCAAGGCCAGACTTGTTTCAGCTTCATCMCAGGCAGTGCAGAGTCTCTGATGCCACATGCACTAATGCCACTTATTAAAAGACTGGCTGATAGCCATGTGACTGCTGTTGGGTGTTAGGTAGGATCAGAAGGCTGTAGCCTCTTTTCTGCATCACCTTCAAGGGGATGGAAACCTAATGGAAGCACGTTTCTTCCTCCAGGGAGGCACAGAGAATATGTCATTATTGCACGCTGGATGATGACAAATTTTTTTTTTTTTTTGCCAGACAGAGAGAATTTGTCAGTTCCTCAAGAGAGGAAGATAAGGTAGATCTGTCAGTGATGCTGTCCTGATTTTTGCTCCTGAGGATCTGGCTTGGAAGGGAAGGGGATCCGCATGTTTGCTGTGTGATCACATTCCAGCTGGGAACATGATACAATCTGAGGTGGCCCAGAAGGAGCCAGAAGAGCGGTGCTGGCAAGTGCTTTAAATGTGGAAAGGATGGAAAGGATGAACTTCAGTCTGGAGTATGATTTTAAAAGAAGTGTTTAAATACAAAGATATTAGAAAATGCATGCTTTAAACAGACCTTTTTCCTCACTGCTGGGTGAAAAAATGGTGGGACCATTGTAAGTRAAGTGTTGAGGAGAAAGCAGGACCATCAAAGTGCTATGCGAAGTTCGCAGGCTTAACAGAGGTGTGAGTACATCAGAAGTGACGGGAAAAGAAAATATTACAAAAAAAGCAAAGAAAATGTTACAAAAAAGCCTAAACCAAACCASCTTGACTTCATGTGATTATTATTTAGGTCATGGGGTCATGATTTGGATGCCAACGATTTACCTTTAGGGAGGCTCTAAGAGACTTACAGGAAAAGTTTGCCAAGAGAAGGTGGCTCAGTAGCACTTTACAAGGCTCAAGACTTGCACCTCTGAATGTTGCTTCTTCTTTCTGAATGTAAAATAAACAGAGATCTTTGTRAATAGCCAAAAAGGAAAGGGTCTTCAGTTAGTCAGCATTGTGGAGCTCTGCTTCCTTTGGACTGGTTCACCAAAGATAAAAATCTGCCGTTTCTGTTCGCGACGTTGGCTTGGCTCAGGGCATGAGTAATAATAATCTGTTGCTAGGAACAGACTTCAGTTTACATGGAGAGGCCTCCATGGAGGGCAGGTCTTTGAGTCCCTSAGTGGCTCATAAATAACCTGTGGCGCTTCAAAGGAGGAAAAGTAAAAACAAGCGGTTGGAGATGCCATGAAAAGATGTCTGCAATTCCTATTGCAACACCAGTGGAAAGTGTGTAGCCAACATAATTGGGAAAGTATGGGGCAGGGATCTGCAAAGGGAAAACCAGAGAAGCAGGGGTTTACTAACAGTGGGTTATAATATTCAGTCACTTCTAGTTGGGCATGATTGCGAGCTATCTGCTGCTTTCAGCTTTAAGGAGGGCAAAACTGAGCTAATTTCATGGTATATGATTTTTCAAGATTGGCTCCTGGGGAGGGCCGTGAGGGTACATCTGTGCAGGGACATGCACAAGTGAGCTGTGAACCCTGACTTTTACCTGGGACACGGTGGRAATCAGACCTTCTTCTTTACCTTTCTCCCTAAATCCTGTGCACAGCTGCTTAGAGGTAGCCTTAAATTAATTAATGAAATACCCATTCCCCATTTTAGCTGTAGTTAGATGTGTGTTTTGAAGATGGCAGTGGTTTRACTGTAAGGACTGTGCTGTGCAGCTGCTGGATTGCCATGCCATGAAATTTTACCATTTGTGGTACTTGGAACTGCTGAAAGCCAAGGTTTGTAAACTGCCCCGATCTGAACTAATGTTAAGGCTGTGAAATCCTTTCTAATGAATCCTCTAAATCCATCTGAAACTTTTTTCCTTCTTTCTTCTGAGACAAGAATGTCCTTATAAAGACCCTGCTTAAGAAGAGCATCTCTTAGGTCTCATTAGTACTTAAGCCTCACTGGAGACAAGGTATTTAAATCAGTGTTGTCTATTCTTATGATAATGGAATGCAAAGCCTGGGTATGATTATTTTCAGGTTTGTTCCTTGCGATTTGCAGTCTCCTACTTGCTCTTAGGTTTCTCCCTTATCAATGTGCCTATGTGTGTATGTTAATGCCCAGGATTTTCTGCAACCTGCTGGCTAATATCAGCTGAATTTGGTAAAGGAAGGCAAATTACAGTAGAACTGATGTGATAAAACTATGCTGATATAATTTCCACCAAYGTTGTTAGGTCCCCTTTGTGGAAATGGCTGGAGAAGTGTGGGAAGAAGGGTTTGACTCTTAGGGGTGCCCTWATGGGGAAAGCTTTTGTTGATAGTTGAACCAGATTGAGCCCAGGTGGCCAAGAATTTACCAATTTGTAGAACCCCATGAAAAGCTTTCCTCTCGAGGAGGACACTGCTAATGCACCTTTCTTGTATGACTTACCTTGTACTGAAGAAAACATGAGCTTGCCCARGAGTTCTGGTGCAATTCACATTAAGTTAATCCATGGGAGATGAATCCGCTGAAAATAAGGTCCCAGTGTTCCTGGAATTGTCTCTTTGACTCTGTGAGATTTCACAGGCTATCCCAAGGTGTAAGCAGTTAATGCTTTCCTACATTAGTGCTAGACTCTCCAGAGAGAGGGAAAGACAAGGTCATTCCCTTCACTTTGGGTTTTATCCCCAAAGTGTCATTTGAAAGCATTTGGTTTATTTTCAGCGCTGTGGGTATATATTTCCTAGTTTTGCAGCATTTCATGGAGGAAAAGGGATTGCTTTAACTCTGCAGTTCATTGAGTTGTTATGAAACAATAACTGACTCAAATATGAAGTAGAAAAGATGATGCTTCCTACTGCCTATGAAAACTATTGTTGGTTGGTGATCTTGAACTCTTCAGAGTTGATGGTTTTAGACTATTCAGAGKCTGCAATGATACAGTTGCAGTCAATATGCTGTATTTGGGGCAGGGAGTAGGACACAGTGGGTAGCATATTGTCCSTGTATAATCCCTTCTGAGACAATTTGTACCTTGTACCTTTTAAAGAAGGTACTAATCCTTGCAGGTATGTCCTCCAAGAGTGTTTGTGTCTCCCCTTCAAAGTGGAATCTTCTGTTGGGGCAGGGCAAAACTCATCTGCTGGGTTAGATGGAGAACTGAGGGCTCGAGGGACATGAACACTTTAACATAAATTTACCTGGTATTAGCTGTGTGTGTTTATAACCTGCACTGTGGATTCATTGAATGGATGTATGTGTTTAAAGATAAAAGTTTAAAATTTCCCATCCTTTTGTGAAGRAGGCCATAGATTGACTTTAAAAGAAAACAAGAGCATGCTTTTCGTCATTTATGCATGTTCTATGATCATGTGCTGTGATGTAATTAATTAATAAATTAAGTAACTTAAATAAAGTTTATTTAAAGCTTTAGAGCTTAATATACATTCTGCTTTGAAATCCTGGAAGTTTTATTAGCTTTAACTACTTTACTGCTTAGAGATCTGAACTGAGATTGGGGTCCCATCACATGAAGTGTGGTACAAGCACATAAAAGGAGACACAACGTGCTGTGTYGTTGCTGCAGCTGGCAAGGGCCAGGGACAGAGGAAGAAGAGTCACAGAGAGGTTAAAAATATATTTTGTGATGTTTATGAAATGTCCATTAGAGTTGTTCATTRGTCTTGCATACTTTCCTGTTACTATAATGGAATTTTAATGCCAAATCYTGCTCCCTTTCTCTGGACTGTGGTCCCAGTGACTTCAGCATCATGCAAGTTAGTTGAACATGAATTGGCTCTGCCTTTGTCATCATCTCAGTTTTGGGTGCTTTGAAGTTGAACAGATCTGTATGTTTCCATTGCTTGGCAGCTTGTTTACATACTTCTCACTTGGGTCATTTGTCATCACCTTCAAGGTGGTGATCAAAAAATCAAATTCAATACCCGAAAGATATAAAGGCCACCTGACATTTTGCATTTTCAGACTTTGGGTTTGTAYTGCTTAATCTTGAGAGAAAAAAGGAGGGAGTTTCCCAGGAAAGATTGCCTTGCCTTGGGCATAGGCAGCATTGCTGCGAGTGCTGGATTCTTGCTCAGCCCTAGCCCATTCTCAGTTCCTGTAAGAGCCCAGTATTTTTCATAGATTTATAGAATTCCATGTTGGAAGAGACCTCAAGGACCATCTGGTTCAATGTTTTGTGCTAAAAGCGTATTCCAGACAAGATGGCACAGCATCCTGCCYAGTCAAATCAAAACAGTGCCAAGGTTGTGGAATTCACCACTTCCTTGGGGAGATTAATCCAGTGCCCTGGTAGTTCTGTGAGAAATTTTCCTCCTGTGTCTGATTGAAATCTCCCTAGCAGTAATTAGTACCTACTATCCCTTATCTTTTCCAYGTGACTCCTTGTAAAAACCATCCTCTCTGTGGGCACTGTTCAGATCCTGGAATGTGGTAATAAGGTCTCCCCTCAGCCTTCATTTCTCAAGGCTCAGCAAACTCAGTTTCCTCAGCCATTTCCCCACACAGGCCTCTCAGTCTTTTGTTCATCTCTCTGCTCTTCTCTCTCCAGCCTGTCCACATAATATTTTGTATAGCGTGGTCCCAAACTGCAGCCAGTATTCCAGGTGTCCTGACAAGTGCTGAGCAGAGTGGGATGWTRACTTCYSTGTCTSTGCTGGTGATGCYCTTGTTTGTGCTGCCCAGCAATTTGTTGGCTTTCTTGGCTAATTTAGAAATCTTATKATTTCCATCCTAACCTCAAGGCTTGGCTTGTTTATATCATTGTGTTCTTGTGCCAACTAAAGATCAAGTTAGCCCTTTTCCTACTATTTTTGCTAGCTAAGCAAGCCAAACTCTTGTAAAATATGTTTTTCTTCGATTATGCAGATAGGTCTCACCTTTACCTGCCCCAGCTGGGACTCCCCTTTCTTGAATCTGRTGCCTTGAGTTGCAGCTGTGAGTTGTTGGTGACTTGCAGATATTGGCCATATGAGCTAACATCTATTTCTCTGGAAATCCAGAGGCTTTTTTTGTTGCCTTTTTTCTCTCTTGTCATCAGTAAAATGGTGTCCCATGGCAGGGGGGTTGGACTGATGGTCCCTTCCAGCCCAAAGCACTCTAAATTGGGCAATAATCCCTGATCTCATGTAGATGCTGTTAATGTGAATTGATTGATGTTTGTGAAGTGTTCAGATGCTGGGGTGGTGAGTGCCATAGAAAATCTTGTGAGTGACTCAATAATCCTGTCATCAGAGCAGCTCTTGGATAGAGCACAAGGACACGCATTGTTCGGGGTGAGGAAAGTAAAATATTGAAGAGCTCTTTGTGAAATGTGTGTTCTCCTTTCTGCTTAGTGAAGGAGAGAGGCAGTAAGGAAAAATAGTATGGAAAGGAGTAAACAAAGGCTGCCTGATGATTCATGTGCACAAGGGAATGGATGTAAGAATTTCTCTGGCATTCCTTAATGTTGTATTTCTTGACTCATCTATTCACGCCCTTTATTTTGACATATACTTGGTGGATGAGTTATTAATGTATGGTGTGGAAATCCTAGTGCTTCTGGTGAAAAGGTTACAGTAGTTTAGGTAGCAAAGCTTGTTTAAGAGTGAGCCCTTATTTGATTTTCAGCTTAATTTCTTTTTGAATTTGTTTAACTTCTGGGTTCTTGATAAAAATGAGTCTCTATCTTAAACTCCCAGTTCTTCCTACAGTGGCAAATTGAACAACACTGCAGAACCAGGAATACTGGTAGTTTTTAAGAAAGAACATATTGTTTTCCAAAGTTGCACTGGAGATAGGGGAGGTATCCAGGGAGAGGAAAATGGAGGAGTTGGAAAAAGAAACTGCTTCATGGGCGTTGAGGAGTAACAAAGGAACCAGACAGAGACAGCAGTTGTGTTGATTCTCATACGATAGCTGCTGCTTTTTCATTTCACCTTAATCTTTGCAGATTCTGCCTGAATTGTTTCCATTCTGCAGCAATTATCCAGGCAGGAAGGGAGATTTGAAAGGTATAAGGATTAAAAAAATGAAATTTGGCAGCTGCAAGTCTGCAGAAGGCACCGTGAGCCTTTGTCACCTTGGCTTTCTCGAAGAAAGCAACACTTTTTAAATTGTCCTAATCCTGGTGCTTTTGTTTTCATGGCAAGACCCACTGGGATCCCTGGTTTGTGTTGTAGGGTGCTGTTGGCCGCTGTTGGAAAAGAGTCAAAGGACCAAAGCTTGGGTTCCCAGAGTAGGAACAACCCCTTTATTCTGTATAAACTGAGGAAATAGCTGACCAAGGGAAGAAAACCCAAAACAAAACGCGTACACTCAGTGCTGCATCATCACTGAGCATCGTCAATTTTTATATTAAAATGTACTGATTTGCTTCTTTTTTTTTTAATGTATGATTTCAGTTTGGAAATTGATTAAAGAATCTCCATAGAATTCAATATGGCATCACAGCAGTCATCTGCATCGACAGAGGAGCAGGCTTCCTCTGAAATAGATGATCTCCATCTAACGCTGCAAGGTAAGTCACTTACCCTTTCTGTGTATTTTTAATTTAGATTTTTGTCAAAAATCTGTGGCTGTGTGTGCAAGTTGAAGGGTATTCTGAGAAACTTACAGTGAGTGTAGTTAGTTCATGACTGTGTGTCTTTGCAGATGTTTGTGTTTCATGAGAGGCTTCAGCAGGGAAGTGAAAGATAAGCTCTTGTAGGACTTTCTCGGGATATTTTTGCATCTGTTGCCTTTTTTGGTACTGATGTTCCCACTGGTTCTTGTGCTTTGTTACTCAAAATACATGGTATTGTAAACTGTTTTCAGAGAGCCACCAGCATGAAAACAGTCCAGTTCATAAATTTCCTTCTTTTCAATTTTCTGCAATTGGGTGGTTGTATTGAATGTATTAATGAAGCTATTGACCACAGTACAATTTTATTTTATTTTGTTTTTCTGTTTTTAACTACTGTGTCCCCTGCAAGTGGGGGACAGTTTTTTTGTGGCTTTTAAACACATTTCTTATTGGTCAGTCTTTCATCCTTACTTGTCATGAGTTATAACTCATTAAGGAAGCGCTCAGTGGCTGATTTTTAATTGTTTCAGTTTAATGGCTTCTACTTGGACAGTTAAGTGATGATGAGACCATCCAACCCGGCCTTTCAGAACTTTTGGGTTTTCCTTACTCAAATGTTGAATTTCCTTCTATAAGAATTTTCCGTGAAGGTTGACTTTTCTGTGAACATATTCATGGAGGCTGTCAAGGAGGCTTGTCCAGGCAGCAGGACTAGCCCTGCTGGAAAGCTTGGTTCTGATGTGTTTGGGGCCCGGTTATTCTAGAACGGATGGGCTAACTCATGTTTCCACAGAGCTATTTCCTTTTAACTCCCTTGCAATGAAATTTCTACGGTGCTTGCTTGAGAGCAAATATGTTGAAAACAGATGGTGCAAAAGAATATTCTGCCAAGTGACTCCTGTGATCCATCCTTGCACTAATGCTGTTGCTGGAGCCATGTGTTTTGACGAGTGGGTGTTCATAGTGGTCTAAAGCTGAGCATCTTTAATGGTGGATTTTCTTCCGTTCTGCTTCAGTATTGCCTTTTCAGGAGAACAAGAAAAAACTTGTAGCAGGCAGGAGCTAGTCTGGCTTTTGCACCAAGCACAGCTTGTCAGACACGCATTTGTTGTGCCAGTCAAACGCAGCCTTTCAGCAGAGAAAGCCTGAGGTGGCTGTTGTTGTGAAACAAATTTGGGAAACACACTCTAGCTTTAAGGCAGATTTAAAGTTACATGCTGTTTTAGGACGGGGTTTTACTTTCAATTCATGTTTTTTTTTTTTTCTGAAAAGTCAGGTTGGTGTTTGTGTTGAATAACAGTTGTATTTTTTGGTCAATATCTCACTGAAGGAGCCCTGCTTAGTAAAATTGAAATTACTGTGTTTCTTTGCTGCAATAAATYGAGCTCTTAGATTATGCCAAAGTGAGCGCACTGCAAATCATGTGCCTGAGCTGCCTGTGCCTGGCTGTTGTAAAAAATCCAGAGACATCCCTGAGAAGTGACATGAGCAATTTTTTGTAATGATTGAAGACACACAAATGGCAGTGACACGTTCTGTGTACGGAGCTGTGGCGCTGCAGCGTCTGCTCAGGGTCAAACGAGCAAATGGCAATACAGTGTGAGGAAACACCCAAGACACTCTCCCTGACATGACATACAGGGACCATTAGCAGCTCTACTCACACATCTGTGGTAGCAAAGGTCAAGTAAGAAGAATAGGGTCACTCAAGGAAACAGGTTTTTCCATTAATAGGAATCTTGAGATGAGATTGGCGAAGCAGCCGGAGATGTTGATAGCTTTAAATCTTCAGGTCCACCTGGGGAAATGTTAGAGGAATCTCAGATTTGAGGAATAGCTGCTTGTAACTATCAGAAGAGCAGCTTACATTTTGTGTGACTGCAGATGGGTGTGAAACTGATGATGTGCTTTTCAAATTGCTATAAGACAGCTTCAAAGAATGTGTCCAGCATTGTATGATACACAGCATAACAGCGACATGCATAAATGGTGCAGAGGGAAAAAGCAGGACTGGAGATCAAGTCTGGATGTACTCTAGATATATTTTAGCCTACTTTTTAATTCTTTGTGATCCAACCTTCCTTTATTCCTGAAAGGCATCCAGTGGGGATAGGAGCACTTGTCTAGTCTGGTTAATTAGGGCAAGATCAACTTAATGTGTCAGTTGGTCTGGTCATACAACTTCGTGAAGTTTATGCCTAAGAAATGTAACAAAATCATTAGCTTTCTTTATTTTTCCCTTCCCTACCATATGTAGGTATGTTATTTTAGGTACGTTTGACTGTGATTTAAGCTACAATTGTCTGCGAGGACAGCATTTTTGGGAAGATAAAGAAGGAAAAAAGAGGGAAAGAACAATGTTTTTTAAGTAATTAGTGAAGAATTTACCATTTAATAGCTCTAATTATTATAGAATTCCTATTAATTTATGGCTAGTTAGTTAATAGTGTGAAAATTTGCTAGTAGTTTTTTAGGTTGAAAAGTGTCAAGGGTTAACATTCACTTTCTTTAGTAGTGTTTGGCCTAGAATATGCCATAAAGAACTTAATTGGAAAATAGGTAAAAATGTAACTTTGTTCTCAGTGCATCTTCCTTGTCAGCTAATTACTTTAAGGAGACTTAATGAAGCTTGAAAAACACGAAGAAAATAGCTAAAGAAATGATAGCAATATGTTTTTTAATCCTCCCATCTCCAGACATTTAGTTACAAAATCATGAGGCTGAAGGAAAAAGCTGCAAGAATATAAACTCATATACGGATCTTTCCAGATTTGTGTGTTGCTCTTTAACCTTTACTGGTTTTCAAGATATCCAGATGAGAGCAATAGTTACCCCTTCCCTCCTTGCCAGGTAAATGGAAATTGCTATGAAAATGCATGATGTCAGGAATTGGCAGGCTTCTTTTCTTTTTTCCTTCCCTCTGTCCCAGATGTTACAACAAAATTAAATCAGATTAAGATCAGCATTATCTGTGCCCTTTCCTTCAGCACCTCTCTGCTTCCTCAGGGTTTTCTGATGCAGCACAGCTTACAGCAGCTGCAGAATTTTTCTGTGTCCTTGCACAGCCCTGTAAAAGTGCAGGTGAAAAGCCTGGACCTGTAATGGCTGTGTCCAGTGGGGGAAAACTTAAGGGAAGGATTTCTCCTGCCAGGCAGTCGGCAAACATCTTGGTGAGCAGAGGATGCTTGATAGGGAGATGCTTCATTGAACCATGGACCATCTTTGAAACTTTGGACCTGAATTTGATCACTTTTGGTGTAGGATGGAGCAGGCAGGAGCTCGGGGCTTGGCTGGCACTGAGCATGGGAGGAATAAAGCAGGATCCCTGTCCTGTGTCTCCTCCTCCCGTGTTTCCCTCCCATCACTGCGGTGCGGGCTGGCCCCAGAGAGGGGTCCAGACTGCTGCTCGTCCGTCTGTCCATTGAAGAGGCACAGGCAACATCCAAAATTGCCTTTGGCTCCTTGAGATGAGGAGGGATGTCACCTCTTTGGTAGGAGAAGGGCCTCCTTTGGGAGGCAGTGCTTTGGGAGCTGTTGGAGATGGAGCCAGGCTGTGCTGCTGAGCAGGAGTTCGGGATTGCAGCGAGGGGAGTGCGCGGCTGCAGCAGGAACTCAGCACGGTTTGTGGCACTCTGGAGCAGGATTACTTTTCATTTTTGGAATGTAAATCTCTTTACCTGTGGGAGGATTCAACATCTATTTTCTCTCCCATGCACAAATCCTTCCCCTGTCTTTCCTAGGATGGCAAACACACCCTGTGTGTGACGCTTCCCACCAAGCTTTCCTTTTTCATGTTTGCTGAGCTAATTCAAACACAAGAGAGTGTGTTTTAGCTCTTGGAGTTTGGGGCATGTACTTACTCTTTCAATGTTTAATTAACTGCAGGGATCCTAATTTTTGGCTCTACTTATTAATCTGCGTGTGTGTTACTGTTTATTACTATAACCCAAAGGACGATAACACAGGAATGTGGTTTTTAATGCTGAAGAGGGTTTTTGAAGAAAACTGTTTGAAGAGAGTTTAGTGATAAAAATGAATGATACTATTTTCATGCAATTATGTCTAATCCTTTATGAAATATTTTTCTTCAAGTAAAATTGACAATATGGAGATATGTATGGATACGTTTTGTTGTGTAGCCTATAGTAGATTGTACTCCTCTCTGAGTAAAGGGGGATTTTTTTTGAGACCCTCTTAATTAATCCAGAGGTCAGGTAAATTACTAATTCTTATCCAGCTTTTTGTTCTAACTGTGTGCTTCGTCTGTTGGGGCCACTTGCTTGTTATAGCAACACTTTTTTTCCTTTAACCAGAATGATTAAAAAAAGTCCATTAAATTTTTATTACAATTTTACAAGGGTGACTTTTACAAATTGAAAAGCTCCTGTAGGAGCTGCACAAAAAATTATTCCCAGTTTATGCTGCCTGGGTGAGGAGCTGCTCTGTAGTTCTCGTAACTTCAGGCTTGGTGGCATGTGACAGGGCTGATGGCACTGGAGAGACAACTGACACATGACACTGCCTTGAAAAAATTCAGTCGTGGGTATTTTTGTCTGCTTCACCCGCCTGAGGTAAAAAATAGATTGTGTAGTTGCATAGGAGTGTTCCCTGCTAGGTAAATTTTGATTTGTTAAAGGCATTATCTGGTGCATAATTGGTAAAAAAATGGCACTAAAATGCCAAAGGAGCGGATGGCTCCCGAGGCACCTGAAAAGGCACTGGAGGCCACTTCAGTCAGATCCACTTCAGCTTCACTGTGGACACTCTTTAAAATGTTAGAAAAGCCACTTAAGCCCTTATCTCTAAAAGTATGTTGATATCTAAATGATGTGACTTGGTCCCTTTAGGAATTTAATCTGCAACCTGCCCGTGCCCCTGATTACTAAAAATCACTTTGTGAGCTGTGGTGGCAGTGCAGGCAGCGGTGATTCCGAGCAGGGCTGCTCCAGCATCCTCACCAGGAGAACAGCAAAAGGGTTTAAGAAAACCAGGAGGGCAAAGCTTGGTGGAAATACACTCCCTGAGTTAGCAATACTTTTGGTAAATTGGACCACTTGCTTTCAAAAGGAAAAGCAGGTTGCAAGGAATCATGTAGAAAGTTTCCACGTGCTTCACTGATATGGTAGTAGCGATTCAGTGAATATTTGTATAATACTTGTATTTGAAAAGACCCTCTCCTGCCTGTAGAAGTATTTTCCTCATCTTCACTGGACTTTGGCTAAACTCCTCAATCTTGACAAAAAATTCTCTGTTTGTTTTTAATTGCTTAACACCATGTTGCTGAACATAAATGCTGGAAATAACTCTCTTTCCCTGCTTTCCTGTCTGCAGAACATGAAACTGTTGCTGGGTGGAAAGGAAGGGAATATACAAAGGGCTTCAGGGTTAATTGCTCACATTCTCCGTGGATTGGCAAGTACTTAATGGTTCTTCTGATGGTTCCAACCATTTAAAGAATGTGCTTTCTTGGTGTGTTAGCTCATACCAGCAGTGCTGTCTTGAAGGAGCTCTCCCCGTTATCCCTGCTACCCATTCTTCAGTTAATTTTGCTGGGCTGTCAGTGAGTGTGGAAATGGTTACTTTGGATGAAACTGAAATGAAGAAGGTGCTGTGGCTTCTCTGTAGGCATTGAGGCTGCAGTTAGCCCAAGATCACCTTTGTTCCCTGCTCACATGGTGGATACACCACGCTGGGAACCCCAGCTCCTGCTCTGTTCCTGATGAGCTCCCTGCTCGCTGCTGTAGGTGTAGCCTCAGCTGACCTCAGTGGTGAAGGGAAGATATAAAAATATCATACACGAGAGGTAATTCCTTCTGGTGAAACAGASRTGAGAAGATGACAGGCAGGCTTGTACTCATCAATTTATAGTGATTGCTTAAAATTTTTGGTTTTTTAAAGGAAGAAGCCATACAGTTGTAAATTGCTCACTGGCAGTGATGCACAAGTTCTTGTGATAGAAGAAATCCTCTTTKCTGTTTTGTGACAGTGTTTTTTGAYGAGTGGGGACAGACAGGYTGCATCTGTTCTGCCATGATTTKCTTCCCCCAGCTCCCTGCTGGAGGAGGAGGTGGTGCTTTCCCCCACCTCAGGAAGGGAGGCATGAAAGGCAACAGGGGCAGAGGAGACTAATTTTACATCTTGTGTTTTCTTCATCGCAGTAGGAGGAAGGCTGGGAGTAAAACAGTGGCTGGCAGTGCTGCTGCTCTCCTTTCTCTCCCTGGAGAGTTCAGCACTCACGTGGTCCCTGCCATGTCCCTGTGTTCTTAATGATCAGCATGGTTTGCAGCACTTGTTGGTAGCTCATTACTGAATAAAACAGTCATTGTCCAGCAGTGGGTATTGATTTTTGGCTATCCTACGTGACACATTGCTTCTATGTGTTATTCCTCCATAAAGAGCTGTTAACACAGGGCAAAATGTGATAGATTTTGGGTATTTTCAGATTACCAGGTTCTTACTCTGTTCTCGCAGATCCACTTTTTAGCTTAGTGAGTTTTGACCCAAAGAAAAGGAAATGATCAGGGTTTGGGTTTTTTTTTTTTAATAGGTTTTTTATTCTAGGTCAGTGACATTTTGAAAACTAGGGCAAGAGAAAACCAGTGTCAGTTAGAGTCCTCCAAAAAGGCCTAACAAAGAATCCATTCACCCTCACGAAAATAAAAATCCGTATTAATTAACCACGTGGTGCAGATAAGAATTGGAGAGCTTGATTAAATCATTAGCACCTCTGAGCAGCAGCAGTGTCGCAGAGGGGGGGAGCTGAGAGGGAAAACACGGTCAGCCTGAAAATTGCAATACAGCTGCCAGCAGCACATCTGTACTGAGTGTGTGTGGTGTGGGCGGCATGGAAACACTGACTGCTGCACTGCAAGTGTGATTCTGTTATTAATTCAGGGAGAGATTCTATTATTATTGCTATTATTATTACTATTATTATTGCTATTATTATTACTATTATTATTACTATTATTATTACTATTATTATTACTACTACTATTATTATTACTACTATTATTATTGCTATTATTATTAATAATTATTATTGTTATTGTTATTTTTATTATTATTATTATGGTAGGAAAATAAGGCACATTGCAGCTGGGGCAGCAGTGCCTGGAAGGCAGCCCGATGGGTTGCATTTGGAAGCTTGTGGAGGGTTTGAGGTGTTCTTAGGTGTGTGCAGGGAAATAAGCACGTTGTGCTTTCACCAGGTGAGACATTCACCTGAGAGCTGCTCACATGAATCAACACTTGCTGTACCTGGCCCCTATTGCATAATGAAACATTTTCACATGGATGTCAACCAAAACAAGGCCAAGTGTGCCATCCCAGCCATCTGTAACCACTCCAAATGCGAGTTCTTTGCCTTGGTGGTGTGTGTTTGGCAGGAGCTGCAGCTGCAGGAGTTGCTGGCATTGGGCAGAGCAGTCAATATTTGCTCTCTGTCCCTGTTTGATGCTGGCACTGCCAGCCTTGCCTGCCCGATGGGACTGAGTGCAGCTACTCAATAATGGCTCGCTGGGTAATTGGCGTGGCTCCCCAGTGCTGTGCAGCAGAAGGGTGTGCCTGGCTCCTGTGCTAACATGAAGCTGGTATCTCTCTGCTATTTTTGTCCTCCTCGTGAGCGTTGTTTGGTCTGTGTGCTGTGTTTGCGCTGAATTTTCTGTTTCCAAACAAAACCTGATTTTGCCGTTGTGTTTTGTCTGCAACTTTAAGATTGCCCTTATCTTACCATTGAGTGCCGTCTCTGTGATGCTTAGAAAAATCATAAACCAGTCTAGCAAGCAGGGGAAACCAGCTTCAAGCTCTGACAGGATGGTGGTGGTGCAGATTAGAGGAGGGCTGTTGAAAGATGCCTTCATTCACTACAGGAGCAGAGTGGTTCTCCACGCACGTAACACCAATGTTTTTGTTGCTGCTCACCCGCCCAGTGAGGCAGAAAACAGCTTTGGGGTGAGGAGCAGGAGCCTGGGTTATCCTCAAATGAATCTCTGTTTTCCTGAGCTGATAAAATTCTGCAGAAACTCCTTTGGGCTCTCTTGGATCATGAAAACACTCCATGTCTGGGGTTTGTGGTTACAAATTCTCAGAGTGTAGTAAAGTGCAGGACATTTTCCTGTTAGTGGCATTTTCACTTTCATGGGCAGAATAGTCAACATTTTTTTTCTCCCCCAGGGCTTGGTATTTTTGGTATCGTTCCTCCTGCCCAGCCTACCAAAACATGCATATCTATTGCTGAGAAGTGTTTCACTTGACTCACAATATCAAGCTTTCAATTTATCTTTTGAGCAAGAGCACACTTTCAGAGGCAGAAGGGATGGTCTGTTCCCACCGTATCTCCCAAATTTCTTTCTCCCTGCAAGCCTTTTCTTGGGAAGCCAGCCCCAACACTTGCAGTCAAGGCTGCTGTGGAAAGGGAGGGAAAAAGGGATTATTTGTTTTCAGGCTCTCTCATGAGCCTTTGGGATGGCTGCTGGTGGCATGTGAGTCCATCATCCCAGGGACCTGCACCTGTGGCTGTCACCTGAGCCCTGTGTACAGACATCCAGCCCCTAGGGAGGTGTGGGTTTTGTGGTGTGGCTTGGAAAGGGAGTGTTTTTTTTCAGAGGGAGCATGGGCTGGGGAATCAGGTGATACAGTGCCCCTGACAGGGCTGGGTCTGGGGAGCTGGGTTAATAATCTGTACAGCACTGGGAGGAACACTGTTACAGGGTGCATTTCCCTGTGACAGCCTCATAACTCTCTCCAGCCCTTCAGCAAAGACCTCTTGGTGTGTGGCTTCACCTACAGATGTTCATTTATCACCTAACTCCACCCTGCATCTGGCTTAATGCCTGGCTTTTCCCAAATTCCAAGATGTATCTTGTACTGACAATGGCCCTGAGTCCTTGAAAGGTCATTTAGGAATGGACAGAGCAATTGTAGACATATTTCTCTGCAGAATTATGTGTTCACAACAATTTTTGTATTTGCTGATCTTCTAAGAAAACCTTCATTAGTTATTCTCTGCATCCTGTAGGTTATGCTTGATGGTAGAGCTCTTTGCTGTATCAACTCAGCAAGCGAGAAAATACAGCTATAAAATAAGACTTGAGAATAATTAATAAATAGTAGCTTAATATCTGGAAGAATGAACCTTAAGTTTGAGATGGATGCCATGTGTCTTTTTGAGAAAGAGAAATAAAACATGATCTTTTTTTCCATTAACTCTTTTTCTTTTTTTTATTTTCATTTCCTAGTCCAGCGAGAGTTTACACAGAAGAAAACCTTTACTAGTTGGATAAATTCAATATTGGCAAAGGTAAGTAGGGAATTCTTTAGCAAAGACATGTTTTTTTGCCTTTTTGATTCAGATAATGCTGTTTGGACATTCATAATTTTTTTAGGAATAAATATAATCAATACAATGGATGGAAAAAGTAGCCCCAAGAAGCATTTGTTTAAAAAGTGCAACAGCACTATACTGGGCCATGTCCAAGGACATTTGTTTGAGGTGGTTTGTGTGTAGATGTCACTCTTCCTTACTCATGTGGTAAACTTGTGGTGGATTGAGGCACACATCTCAGGGTTTTACGAGTTTCTGGGTTTACAGTTGGTTTTACTGTGATTAGGTAAGTGTTATTCTATTATGCAATCCAAGAACATGAGTTTAATGAGATGACCTGAGTGACTGGCAAGTATTAAGACAAACCACACAGTAGTGCAGGTGCTCTTTGAGCTCTCAGGAAACAGTTCCAGTCCAAGTGCT
>NW_026624018.1:0-10226 GCF_030028575.1 Malurus melanocephalus
ACAGAACCACATGGAATTACAGAACCACATGGAATTACAGGACCACACGGAATTAGACAACCACACAGTGTTGGACAGGACCTCAAAGCTCATCTCCTTCCACCCCCTGCCATGGGCACCTTCCASCAGAGCAGGTGGCTCYGAGCCCRTCCATCCTGACCTGGGGCACTCCCAGGGATGGGGAGCTCATGGCAGAAGGGTGGGTGGGTCTAACACTGCCCATCTCCTTCCTGCCCCATTGGGCCAGTCCTGTCAGACCGTCCCAAACAAGAGGATGAACTTCTGCTGGCAGGAGCCTTCATGGCTGGGGCTGGCATCTGCTGAGCCCTGAATTCCTGATTCCAGCCCCGAATCCTGAGCCAGCACACCCCATCACAGTGCAAGGATTCCTGGAGGTTTCTCCCAGCACTGCTGAAATGGATTTGGGCACCTTCTCTCTACGCTTTAGCTCTTATTTTCTGGAATAGCACAGCCACAAAGATGAAGTAGGGAAAAARGGCCTTCCCATGTGTGTCACTTGCTGAGACGGGAGTACACAAAAATTTATGGCAGTTCTAAACGGGAATCTGCTCTTATCCCTGAGCACCAAAACCCAGCAGAGGACCAGGAAATAAGGGAAGGAAGCAGGTGACAACACAGGAGTTACCTCTGGAGGCTCCTGGCCTCTCACCTGTCTGCAGAGCAGYTTGTTGAGCACTGGAGATCGGGGGRTGCTGTGYRRGGGAWGGACCTTCCAGCGGGGCCGCCCTTCGAGGCCGGGGGAGAGAGGGGCTGGGAGTGACTCCGTGGGCACTGTCAGGGAGGAGGAGCACGAACCCACGGGCTGGGAGCGGATGGAGCTGATGGATCCTAGGGCAGGAGAGAGGGAGCGGTCAGTGCTCGGAAAGTTTGAGGCAGAAGCTTTGAGAGAGGAGGGAGAAAACACAGTGGGGAGAAGGAAAAACCTGCAGGGCCCGGCTGAAATCCCAAATATCAGTGTAACCCTTGGGCAGGGCTGGGATTAAAAACCCTGTCCCTTGTCCTCTCTCCTGCCTTGAACCTCGACAGGGGTGGCAGGGGGGTCACAGATGTTGGGATGTATGTACAGAGCCGGGGGCTGCACTCTGATCCTTGTGGATCCCTTTAACTCAGGATACTCCGGATATTCCGGGAGCAGACCCTGCAGCTCCCCCATCCCCAGAGCCTGGCTGCCAGCAGGGGCTGTCCATGAGGCACAGCTCGGTTTAGCACGGCCCCAGCAGGAGCTCTGAGCCCCRAGCCACGGCCAGGCTGGAATYGCTCTCTCCCTAAAGCCTCCYRGGCTYGGTTTGCAGGCRCTCCCTCCTCCCCAGCCCCTCTGCGGTGCTGCTTTACCRCACTTGTGAGTTGTTTGAAAGGTCTGCTGCTCCTCTGTTTTTCTGGCTGCAGGATTTATCGCCCTCATTAGTTCGAAACCCAGCGTCTGTTCCCCCACCGCTGCCCCGCTCCGTGTTAAAAACACCGATATCCATCACTCCAAGAGATCTCACCCWGGGGTCAAGGAACCCGAACCTCTGACAAAAGCCATCCAGACACATGGCAGCTGCGTTTCACAGACAGATTTGTGGGTGGGGAGAAAGCAAAGTGAGTGTTTAATAATTTTCCTTTTGGAGTTTTCACTCCGGAGCACCAGAGGAGGAGCAGAGCAGTGGAATTCCCACCCCCACCCCACTTCTCCCGTTTTTTTAGGGCTCTCTTAGACCCAGAGCTTCAGGCTRAGCCTGTGCCATTCATGTGCTATTCCAGGCTTTATAAAATGCTTTTTATGATGCAGAAAAAAACTGTATCATAAAACCTGTCACAAACACAGTCATAAAATCCAGACCCGATACTCTGCTCCCTGTCCTCAGCTGGAATTTCCTCCTGCTGGAAACTTTCCACTGAACTCTCATTTAAGAAACCCAAACCCCCTCCAAACTGGATGCTCAGGAACACTGGAGATGTCTGGAGTTTGATATTTTTTCCTCGTTTTTCTAGGAAATCAGGAAATGTTTGGTTTTGGCATCTAAAACCAAAATACCCCGAGATCTGCTCATCCCACAGGATTTTCACCGTGTGGTCAGTGGAGCATGGGGAGAAGATCTGACATTYGGGAGCCCATGGAAACATGGGTGCTCACAGGAGTCTCCATGGGCTCAGTTCTACTTGGATGTAATTTATGGAAAGGTGCCTTGAAGCAGAGTTTGGGCAGCTCAGGAGCAGCAGAGCTCGGGGTGATGCTGGTTTTACCACCTGGTAAAGAGTCATATCCATGATATCCATGATATCCRKSATWTCCATSATATCCATCATTTCCATCATATCCATCAWWTCCMTCATATCCATCCCTCCAGGGCCCTCAGAGAGAAACTCAGGAAACATCAGAGCATTCTTGGTGGGTTCTGCCCACCYCTGCACGTCACAGGGGTTTTATGTGGATATAAATCCCACTTTACGGCCCCTCCGGGAATGGAAAGCAGCCCCGGGAGAGCGCCCGTGAAACTCAACCTCTGTTTTCTTTCCTCGGCGAGGAATTTGCAGGTGAAGGAATAACAAACACGGAGCAGAGAACACGACCTGGCTCCCAGAGAGTCTGAGCAAACACTGAGCTCCTTCTCGCAGGGAAATCAGAGCAGACCTGGGTTTTGCAAAACCACCGAGCAGCTCTYGCATTTCAAACCACGCTGGATCAAAGGAAACCAGGCTGGGACAAATTCTTGGGAGCCACTGTGGGAGCACGTGAGCTTTTAGGGAGGCAGAGATTGCGTTTCCTATCGATTTCCCCTCTAGACCAGCTCCACAAAAGAGACAGAAAGGCGTTTTCAGGGAAATGTRCTCAATTCAGAGGATAAGTGCCCCCTCAAAGGCTCTGTGCAGCTCGTGATTCCCGGATTGTGGGGTCTCTCTATGGGGTCTCTCCGTGGCATTCATTACGGGGCCAGGCTCGGGAAGAGCCAGAGAGTGGTTTCTGATCTTTCTGCTCCCAAAGAGCCCCCTGCAGCTCTGAGCTCGATGGATGGTGCTCAAAGGCTGTGCCCTGGGGCTGCAGCCTGCCTGAAAGGACGGAGCTGTGCCCAGCAGCAATCACAGCTCCAGCTTTTGTTCCTGGGGATGGCATTGATCTGCAGTCAGCATTCAGAGGGAACACACAGCTCCCTTTCCCTCAGCTAACAGCCTGTACCCTCTGGTGCTGCTCGGGAGCCTCTGAGCCACCAGCTCGCTCCTGGGAAAGTGATGGAAACGTGGAATTGTGCAGAATATGGGAAACATTGTGGTGTGATGGAACAAAATCAGAGCGAGCCCTGCCCAGGCCATGTTTGGGTTGGGTGCTCCCCACTGAACCCCCTGTGCAGCTGCTGTGATCATGGAATTGTAAAGGTTGGAAAAGATMATGGAATCYAGTCATTAACCCAGCMTTGCCAAGGTCACCACCAAATCGAGTCCCCAGTGCCACAGCCACATGTTTTCTGAACTCTCCCAGGGATGGCGATTCCACCACTGCCCTGGGAGCCTGTTCCCATGCTTGAACACCCTTCCAGTGAAGGATTTTYCYCTAATATCCAAATTAAACATCTCCTGAGGTGGGGGGCAGCCTGAGGCTGCTCCCTCCCTCTCCTCCTGTCCCTGTTCCCTGGAGCAGGGCCCAACCCTTCTGGCTGCCCCCTCCTGTCAGGGAATTGTGCAGAGCCACAAAGTCCCCCCAAATCCCCCTTTCCCCCAGGCTGAGCCCCTTTCCCAGCTCCCTCAGCCCCTCCATCATGAGGAGCCCCAAACTCTGGCTCAGAACAGGGGGATCTCCAGTCTCCATGGGTGGTACCTCTCTGGGCTTTGCAGGGATAGGTTTCCATCTCCACCTCGTGCAGGGGGAAGGGGGCYTTGGCCGGGGTCACGGGCCGGAACATGTAGCTGTCGTTGGGCAGGGAATGCATCCGGGACACGGAGATCTTGCGGACTGTCAGCAGGTTCTGGGAATCCTGGGGCCTCAGGGAGGCTGCGCTGCCCTAAAAAGGAAGGGGACAGGGACAYGGGGTCATCTCAGGGGGGAATTTATTGTGAACTCCTTCCTTTTTTTGCTTCCAAACCCTGTGCAGGTGTTCCTGTTGGGATCTCATGTGGAACCTGTGGCCCTGGTGACTGTGAGGGACACTAAAATTCCATGGATGGAAGAGCTCAGGATGCAGCTGGAATAAAGGGAAGCATCAGTGATCATCATGAAAGTCAGCTCTTGGACACACAGAGAGAAAGGAATGGCCAGGAAAAGGGTTAAAAAAGGGAAAATCCATTAAAAACATGGTGTTTCCCACATTGTCCTGATCTGATGTTCCAGGGAATGGTTTTTACCTGGGGATGATGTCCTGCTCCTTGAAGAAAGGACAGAGAGGCCAAACCAAGGGCAAGAAGCAGGAGAGGGCATTGTGGCAGTGAGAGTAGGATGGGGAGCCTGTTTTGGGATAGAAAACGGGTTTTGGGGTTTTTCTTTGCCGTCCTGTGAAATGATTCTGGCTGGAAGGGCCTACGAACCTTAAACCTGACCCCTCTCAGGCACCTCACAACAAATCCATCCTGGGCTCTCAGGAAGCTGTGGGGACACAGATGATGTCCCTGAGGGCTGATGGAGATGCTCTGACCTGGCCCAGTGCTGGGGCAGCAGGAGCCCCGGGAGCAGGTGCTGCAGCCCAGCTCCCTGCCCCCAATTCTGCTCCCAGACACATTCCCCTCCCAGTTCACCCTTTTYTCTAAAACACAACAAACCCTCTGGTTTTCCTTTAATATCAGCTTCCCAGRGACTGACTGAAAACATTTCCCCAGCTGCCTGTTCTAAATGAAATGCATTTCACTTCGCTGTTTTCCCTCTCTGCCAGCAAAACCTGGCCCTGAGCTCCCTCAGGTCCAGAGCTCACCAAGGATTGGGTTAAATCTGTTTTTTTCCTTGTATTTCTGGCTCAGAAATCCCTTTCCTCAGCTCCCTGGAGACACACACCCCACAATGAATGACTCCATGCTCAGCACTTGACCAGAAGGATCTCAGTGTTTGGCTTTCAGGCTCAGTTTGGCTGGAACAGATGAGCAGAAAGCCCTTCTTGACATCAACCACTTCCATTTTTAAGGGTTTGGCTGTTGAGAGCTGACTGAATTAGGGACGTGGGCAAATTGCAAATGRAAGAAATCCTTGGAATATGAACCAGGAAACTCGCTGGCTGCCACCTGGAGCTGCTCTGGCCAGTGAGGGTCCCACAGCACCACTGCTGCTCSTCCTCGCTGGGAAACACCTCCAGAGCCTGATCCCAATCCCTGGAAATTGGGATGGGATCTGGGTGTGCGGGGTGATTGGGATGGACTGAGCAGAGGGAATTACAGCCCCTCTGTTCCTCTGGGAATCCTCCTGGAACAGCTCCTGAATTCACAGCTCTGGGATTGCTGCAACCTGGGGAGCTGATCCCCTCCTGCCTCTTTCCTCARGGTCACAAACCAATTTTTACAATCACAATAATAAAATCAAACCTGACAGGATTTTCTCCCAAAGAGAAGACTCTGCCTGCAGCTCCTGGTGTAACATTTGAAGTCACACAGCTCACACATSGCCCTGCACACCAAATGCACATTTTTAGGGCTAAAAAGAGGATTTCCCTCCTATCCCACACGGGGCTGTTGGCAGATTCCTCTGRCACTCGCTGTTTTCCCTGCTGCTGAGCACGGAGCATGAAGGACAGAGGCTGGGAAGGTTGTGGCTGTGAAGTTTCCAGGGTTAAAAGGAGGCTCTGCCCTGCTCCTGATGTGCTTGGGAAATATGGGAAGATGAGGAAAAGCCCAGGAGAAGGGACTCATTTTGCAGTCCCAGCCTGTGTGAAAGGTTGTGCCCTCTCTCCCTGTAATTAGAAAAGCAACCTGTGCATTTTCCTGCAGGAAAGTSTGTCAGGAACAACATTCCAATTGCCAATTCCCCATTGCTGTGTAGCCAAATTTCTTCTTCCTTGCCCTAATGGAGTCTGATAGATTTCAGAAAAATCTAATTTAATGTAATTTAATCTCCAACCCCCCGCTGATTTCGCGGTAGATTTATTTGTGATCATGGTGACAAAGCAATTCCATGTTCGCTCTTAATCACAGGCTGCTGACACGGGATGAGACAATTATCTCACGCCCTCCTTCCCCCTGCACTTCTGATTGTTTTCCTGGACGACTGAAGGGAATCAGAGAGCAGGCAGTGCCTGGAAATTCAACGCAGGAACCTCCAGCTCCTTGCTGAGGATAATTCCCAAATCATCCAAATCCTAAGTAGAGCCTGAGCTGCGCTGAATTGCTGGGGATCCTCTGGAAATCCCAAAGTGGGATTGAAAAGGACTRGAGCAGTGTCCATGTGAAGGGAATTTATCCCAACCTGTCCTGCAGTTGCCAGGGTTCTGGCATTCCCAGGCTTTATGGRATTGCTCCCTGGTCTGGATGCCCTGATAAATGTCAAGAACTGTCTGGGATAGCAGAATAGGGACCTGTGGCTGTTATKGCTCTGAACTGAAAGTGCACACCCTGGGAAGGAGCTGGAGAGCTAGACTTGCACCCATCCCCTGGAATGATGGCCAGGAAAACATTTCCAGCAGCTCCAGGAGCCCTGGGAGCTGACTCAGGATGTGGAGTGCTGGTGACAGSTCCTTGTCTCCCATCCCTCTGTCTCCGTGTGGGATCTGTGTGGGATCTGCAGGTCAGGCTGTGGGATTCCTCCCCTCCCCACCCCCAGCTCAGTCTGGGCTCTCCCCAGGGCTCWGTTCTTCACCTGCAGCACCGCTTTGGGCTGCTCCTGATTCCCRTGGAGCGCCCGGCTCTCCGGGACCGCGGCCCCTGCCCTACTCCCGCCGGCGGGGTTGGCTCCCCTGGACATCTCCAGCTCAATCTCAGCGTCCATCTCAGCGTCCTCCTTGGCCTCCTTGTTGCTCTCCTCCAGGTGCTTCATCAGCACGGCCACCACCACGTTGACCAGGACGAACTGGGCGATGAGGACGAAGGTGACGAAGTAGACGGGGGAGATGACGGGCAGGTAGCTGAGGCAGTGCTTGTCCTCCCGGGTGCATTCCCTGAGCGTGTCCTGCAGTGGGGAGGGACAGGGCAGGGGTTAACCAGGCTCTGCCTGGGCCCTGAGTGCCAAAACAGCAAAAGGACACAAAGGTTTGTGGGTACAACTGAAATGGGTGAGAGAAAATGTGGAGATAATAAATTGTATCGCCTACAAAGAGGGCAGTGTGCTGCTCAGCAGTTTTGGAATCCCCATCTCTGGAAATCCCAAAGTGGGATTAAAAAGAACTTGAGCGGTTTCCAAAGGAAGGGAATTGATCCCATCCTGTCCTGTAGGTGCCAGGGTTTTGGATTCCCCACCTCTGCAGTGTCCAAGGCCAGGTTGGACGGAGCTTGGAGCAATCTGGGAATGTGGAAGCTGTCCCTGCCCATGGCAGGGGGTGGAAAAGGATGAGCTTTAAGGTCCCTTTTCAACCCAACCCATTCTGGAATTCTGTAACTAAGTTGCTGTAAGATTAAAAAGTGGGAAATGCATCCCAAAATCCTCCCTGCCCCTTCTGGAGGAATGTTCTAGCCAAAGCCCAGGATTTCACACTAGGATGAGCTCTAACGTCCCTTCCCACCCAAACCATGAAGTGATTCCATGGTTCTGTGATACATCCCAAAGGCACAGGACACAGGGCACAAGGCTACCCCCAATTAACCAAAAACCAGCACAATTATCCTTAAATATTTTATCCAGGAACAAAGTTTCAGCCTGGCTGAGGCTGAGGACAAACCACACCAGGCTTTTAAATTATGAAGATTCTTTTTGATGTTTTAAGAGGCAACATTTTTGTTCTCACACMAAAGYTASCTTGRTCYRTTTGACCTGTACCCACAGGTCTCTSGAGGGGARGAAGCACCCAGAGATTGCACCCACCTTCATGATGCCATTCCAGTTGTCCCCTGTGGACACCCTGAAGAGGGTGAGGAAGGCCATGCCAAAGTTGGTGAAGGTGGCGTGGCGGCTCAGACCCTCGCAGGGATTTTCCTCACTGCAATCTGTGGGACAGGGAGGGAGCAGAGGGTGAACCCAGAGCAGCCCCAGAGCTGGGGGTGGCACCCTGAGCTATGGCCCGTGGGCACAGGGTGCCAGGGGTGGGGATCTCCTGCTCAGGGGGAACAGGGGGGATGGTGGGGAAGGTGTTTTTGTCTGGAGAATCCTGGGATGGATCACCAGAAGGTGGGGAGATGGTGGTGGGGGCAGTTTAATCCCTGAAAACATTCCAGRCCAGGCTGGACAGGGCTTGGAGCACCYTGGGATGGTGGCACTGGATGGGTTTTAAAGTCCTTTTCAACCCAAACCATTCCATGATCTTCTGATTTCTGGGATTTTCTTTGCTCCTGCTCTACACTCTCCCTTGTCTGTTTTTGTCTCGATCCTGCCCTTGCCATGGTGATTTTTTTGCAGGGTACATCTACCACGAGGGATATTTTCACTGAGATAAAGTGGAGCAATTCGACATTCTCCCCCTGAGAATTAATATCCTAACGAATGCAAATTGACCATAYGAAATATCCATCTTCCCATAAAGCACAGGCTCGTTAAATATCCATTAGGACAGGCAGCAATGGCTCTTGTTTGGGCATTTCACTCTTAGGTAATTATTCTGAGGCAAATTGGAAGGAAAAACAAAATAAAAACAAGAAAAACCCACAAATGACCAGTCCTGGGGGAGAGAGTGCTGATGGTTTTTGTGGCTGGTTTGGACTAATCAGGAAAAGGGAATGAACAGTTCCCATTAAATGGGGCTGGGAGGCAGAATCCTGCCCCAGAGGGGCTCCCTGGGCTGGCAGTGCCCGGGTGTTTGTGTGGAAACCCCAGAGCAGCAGGAGGTGACTCTGTGAACAGCKATTTTTCACCCCTGTGACTGAACAAATGCACCCATAACTCCAGGGATGGAACATAAATCCACGCTGTCTCACTCGGGGTAGGTGCAGAACTAATTCTTTCCCCCGGAATTTGTGGGAGACTGAAAAATAATTTGGTTTTGGTTGGAGGAATTGTTCTGCTCTCGGGCGCTTGTGATCYGAGCAGAGGGCTGGGCTCATAAAGGGGATTAATGACAGCCATAAAGTGCTCAGGAAGGGCCCTTCTGGTGCTCCTGGAGCCCTGATGGGATGGAGATGTTGGGGATGCACACACAGCTCCTTCCARCACATTTCTCAAGCTTTGGCCTGGATTTGGCAAGGCAGGGCTGGGTGTTTGCTCTGATTTAGTGATGGGTGCATTCCTGACCGGCCCCAGCTCCTCAGACTGGAGGATTAATGAATGCTGGATAACCAGGAACCGCTGGGAGCCTCCTGATGGATGGGGAAAGGGGAAGGGGATGCTGAGAAGGGGCAGAGAAGCCCTGGGCAGCTGCAGGAGCAGCCAAGTGCAGGGGATGAAGGGTTGGAGCATGGTGGGAGCATCAAAGGGGGACGTGTTTATAGTCAGGAACCTGACCCCATCCAGCCCTGCAGGCTCCTGCTCTGCCTSCAGCMGCAAATTTKCATTTCTGTGAACAATTCCACGCTGGACAATGATATTTAAACAGCAAAATGCTCCTCTGCAGCCCAAGGCAAAGCAGGACCGAGCTCCCAGTGTGGCTGTGTGTGTGTTGGGCTGGCTCTGGGCTACATCCCCATGTGTCAGCCCTGACCCCGGGGTCAAGAGAGAACTTTCATCTTCAGCACACGAGCGTGACGCCAAGGAAGGCCCGAGGATGACAGAGGGAGACAAAAGGAAGCGGCCAGATCCCAAATAAACATCACCCGGATGGAAGGAGCGGCCTCAGGCCCCATTACTCACCGAGCTTGCCAAACAGTTCCACTCCCAGGGCAGCATAGATAAAAAACAGGAGCATGAAAAGTAGGCCAAGGTTCCCTACCTACACGGGGAGAAAGCAGAACAAGGGTCAGGCAAGTCGAGGTCACCAATGAAATCTCTCCATCACATTTCCACCCTGAGCAAAGGAGGGATGGGGGCTTGGGGTAAATCAGCGTTTCTGGGGCTGCCAGAGCCCTGGTCCCTCTCTGGATTCTGCTTTTGGGGGATCAGGGGCAAATCAGCACTCCTGGGGCAGCCAGGGCCCTGGTCCCTCTCTGGATTCTCTTTTTAGGGGTGCCAGAGAGTTCTTTGTGTGCAGGGGAAGGAGCAGAAACTCCCCCGGGAAAAGCAGCGGCTGCTCCATCACCCC
>NW_026624018.1:10779-43746 GCF_030028575.1 Malurus melanocephalus
TGGTTTGGGTTTGAAGGTCCTTTCCCTTCCTGGGACCCTGAGACAAGAACAAGCCAGAGGAGGAACTGATTTCCCGAGATTTCCTGGGCATGGAGAGCTTCTRGTGCTCCAGGGAGGGGGAAAAGGCTCCTGCTTTTCCTTCACAGATGCTTCTCAACAACAGCTTCCCAGATTTCAGCTTTCCATGCCCCACAGGAAAAGCCTGACCCCACACACCACCCCTGGCAGCTCCAGGGGCTGCTGGAGGCACTCACAGCCCCCCTAAAGTGACTGAAGGGGTAAAAAGTGCCACAAAAACAGCACAAAGATTCTTTACAGCACCAGCATTTCAGCTCTCCATGCTGAATTCCATCCCAAGGCAGAATCTGAGCCTCAAAAACATCCCCAAGAGCAGATTTTTGGTGATGCAGGCAGAGAACACGAAGGGCAGAGTGACCTGACCCGCCACCACYTGCGAGGAGCTGCTCGCATTCATCTCTGCTGCCACTTTAATTGCTCGCGTTAGCAGCTCCTAACTGAGATAAAGTGAGCTCTCCGGGCAGAGGCACCACCAGAGCAGCGTTTTATCCCTAAAAATAAGGAATTAGGATTCCTGATTTCTGAGGTGTGTTCTAGTGAGCTYTCAGTTTGGGAGTTTTCTTCTCTGAGGTGGCACAGCCACAGTGCTGTTGGGTGTTCTGACCATGCTGAATTTCATCAGAAAGTTCATCCTTGTGATCCTGTCATTATTATTATTATCAAATTAACACTGCTATTGCTGATGAAAGAGGTTTTTTTTTTTTTTTTTTTTTTTTTTTTTTTTTTTTTTTTTTTTTTTTTTTTTTTTTTTTTTTTTTTTTTTTTTTTTTGTCCAAGGAATGGGAACAGCCCGATCTCCCAGTGCAGACTGCAATTGCCATAAAGCCTAAAACAGCTACAATGCTCTGCAATCTCCCTGACATTATCACCATCCTCCAGGGGATAATGAAAGATAAAACTGGGATAGGGATGGCTGGGCTGGATTCTTCCATTTCTTCCATCTGCCTYTGCTGCCTTCTGGAAAAGCTTTCCCTGCTCCTGTCTGCTGGTTGGGAGATATTGGCCTCTCCTCATTTTTGACTCTCCTCCATCTCATTTTTTCCAGGGATGAGGTGGAGGAGAAGGTCCCTGACCTGGCAGACAGAGGTTACCACACAAGGAGGGTGCAATAGGAACGCTTCAGAAAGAGCAGTTCAAGCTCAGTCTGAAATCCCAAAAGAGGAGATTTTGATCTCCTGTGACAATCCTGGATCAAAATGCTACATTCCCCCAAATCTGGCCAKAATTGCTTCTCCAAGTGGTGCTCAAACTGCTGAATAAAAAACAAACCCAAAGCTGATGAAAATCACCTCCAAAAAAAGCTTTTTGCAATGACAGCACCTTGTCATTGCCAGCCCATAAATGGACATTCTCCATACACCAGACAAAGAGTTTTCCCCAAAACCTTCATGAATTAACATTAAATTAGCTTTTTTTTTTTTTGTCACTTAGAAGCCACATTCAATGAGGATTCTCCAGCTGTGGTTTTAGGATGCTAATTGAATTAGGATAGGAGCTCATCCCCTGCCTGGGAAATGAAAGCTTTATGAAGAGTGATTGTTGTCAGAAARCTCTTTTTAAACTTCCCTTCTCATTTTCTCAGCTTCACTGGAGGCCAAAGTGGCATTTTTAAAAMTCTGCACGAGTTCTGCTCAGAAGGTTTTCCCTTCACAAGAGACCTTGCTTGGAATGCAAACTCCAWGATCACCCCAAGGGAACCAAAAGCCTGGCCCGGAGCCACCCTATTGTTTGTGGGGTGGGGAGAGAAAACAAGGAGGGACAGAAAATATGGTCTGTGGCCACAGGGCTTTGTAAATTCAAAAACAGACACAAATCCAAGGATTTCTTGAAATGTCAGCCCAGGGTCAGGTTGGCAAATCCCTGCTTCAGTCTCAGCCAAAATCCTTCAAATCTGGACAGCAAAGGGCAAAAGCTCTGATTGACCCCAAACAGTGCAGTTGTTCCTCTTGCAGCTCAGGAGAATTTGGTGATTGAAGGCCCCAAATCAAGATTTGAACCCTCAGAAGCGTCTCCCAATTTGTCTTTCCGAGGCTGCGGCTCCTCTGTTAATAATTCTGATTGTTCCTGGCTCCCAAATCAAACTCCTGAGCTGGAAGCTGCTCCCAGAGCTTTCTCCATCCTGATGTTTCCCAAATTTGCAGGTGAAATCTGGGGTTTTTAGAGCTCTGCCTACAGGAATTTGCTCTCTGTGGACCCTTTTTCCTTCATTTTGGTTCTCCCACCAAACACACTCTGGGATGGGCTGTGCTCTACTCCCAAAAAAGCTGGAGACCACCAAACCCAGAGGTATCCCCAGGCACCTGTGTCCCCAAGGGAGGAATTTTGGGATCTTACCTGGGGCAGGGCTTGCACCACCGTGTCCAGGAGAGCTCTCATGCCCGTGGCCATTTTCAGCAGTTTCAGCACTGAAAGGAGGAACAAATCCTGGTCAGCCATTCCAGGGCTGGGGAATATTGCAGGGAAAATCCAGGAAGGAAATTGAGGTTCAGGTGGTGCAGGGAGGATTCAAATCTCTCTCACAGCTGTTTATACACAGAGGGAGTTCACTGAACATCCCATTGTCAGTCCCAAGGGGAATGGATTCCCACTGCCAGAGGGAAGGGATAAATGGGATTTTGGGAAGGAATTCATCCCTGGGAGGGTGGGGAGGCCCTGGCACAGGGTGTCCAGAGAAGCTGTGGCTGCTCCTGGATCCCTGGGAATGTTCAAGGCCAGGCTGGACAGGGCTTGGAACACTCTGGGACAATGGGAAGTGTCCTGCCCATGGCAGGGATGGGATGGGATGGGATGGGATGGGATGGGATGGGATGGGATGGGATGGGATGGAATGAACTTTAAGATCCCTTCCAAGCCAAACCATCCTGGAACTCCATGAAAATGGACAAAAAATTAACAAGAGGTCCAACGTGCCCAGGTAGGAAAATGGGACAGGGATGGGGAGAGAGCTCATCAGGGAAGAGCATCTTCCCAAGCTCTGATTGCCATCCCTCCCCACCGGTCTGGACCAGTATAAAAGCTCTGTGACCCCAGGCTGGAATCAAAATCCAACCGAGGACTCCACTGGGAAACCCCACAGCACCCCCAGCTTGTGTCTGAGCTGACATTTCACCTTCCCTACTGGAACCGAACCAGCAAGGCTGGAAGGACAAATGTCCAAAAGATTTCTGGAAAGCCCTGGGGCAGGACACACCTCTGGCAATCCGCAGCACCCTCATGATCCGGATGATGGTGGGATTGATGGGAAGGGCAGCGTTCATCTCGATCTCCTCCAGTGTGATCCCCACAATGGACAGGAGAACGATGGCCAAGTCCAGCTGGTTCCACCTGCAGGGAAGAGGGACACGCAAAATTCAAATTATTTATGGATAGACATCCAAGAGGAGGGAATTTCGTGTTGATAATAGGCACCAGCAGATCCCAAAGGCATCTCCTCATTCCCATCTGGGGCCATGATTTTTAGGTGGTACAAAACCAACCCAGGGCAGCTGCCACAGATATCCTGTGAGCCACAAAATCTGGGAAGGAACTGGGATCTGGCTGGAAGTGTTTCTGACCTCTCAGCTGAGCTGGTCAGGCCTGGTGGAGAGGGAGATACTGGGGGAAGATGCATTTGGAATTTTGGGAGATTTTTCGAATTCCTCCTGCAAAGCACAGCCAGCAGCTCTTGGGGTTTTTAGTTCCTACACCACAAATTTTGCACCCACAAAAAGACAACCCTGGGCTCTCTCCGTGTCACCACAGTGATGCTGCATTTCCCCAGTGTCTGGCTCTGAAATGGGGCCAATCCAGCCCTGAACCCCAAATCCACAGGGGTTTGGAATGTTCTCACCTGTCCTTAAAGAACCTCCGGAAGCCAAAGGCCACCAGCTTGAGGAGTGCCTCGAACACGAAGACGATGGTGAACACGTAGTTGCAGTACTTGAGGGCTTCATCCAGGGACTGAAACRAGAGATCCCAGTTAGGCCAGCCCAGTTCTCTCTTCCTGGATCCCCAGGGAGGAACTGGGAAAGCCCGGGAAGGGATAAAGTCACAATGGTTTGCAGAGCTTGAATAAAACCTGAGCCCTGGGTCAAACAAAACCCTCCAAAAAACAAAGATTAGATCTGCTAAAAATGTCAGCTCCAAGCTCAGTGCAGGAATTGTTCATCCTGGGCCAGACACGAAAAAATTCATCCCTTCCCCATCTCCTGAAGATTCCTCAGTCTGAACTGCCCAGCCTTGGGTAGAACAAAAGCCCTGATGGATCATCCCTTGATGGATCATTCCTTGATTCCAGCCCTCGGGACAAAGGCTTGGCTTAAAAAGCCCCGAAAAATAAATAACCTTGGGAGATGGATTAAACCTTTCCTTCCTGAAAAATGGGACATCTCCAGAGCTGGGGCAAAGTGTGTCCATATTTGGTGCAACGTTCCTGCTCTGCGAGGAGCCGCTCTCGGAAGTCAGGAATCCGCGGTGTTTATACTTGAGAATGATGAGTGTTTGGAATGGATTTCATTGGAGCTGTGGGCCAACAATAGCACAAAGGAATCTTGTGGGGCCTTAAAATAGCTGGGGGGAGGGGAAGAGGCTCTTGGGGTGGGGAGGGTTTTGGGGGACAGGAGTGAATTCAGTTCAGTATAGCACAGGACTCTGTGTTTSCAATAAAAAATGGGAATTATGAGTGTCAAACCAGATGAAATTGGAATGAAATGCAACAGAGGAGCTCTTAAAGCAGCTCTGAGGGAGCCCCAGAGCACAGGAAACCTTCTTCTGTCCTCTTTGTATGAAGCCTGGGCTTTGCTGACCCCACACACACGATGGGGTCACCAGGGCATGGCCATGCCCTGATTTTTGGGAATGAGAGCTGGAAGTTTCTCAGGTATTAGCGACAATCCGTATTTTTGTTGCAGTACCTGAAATAAAATGGCTTAAAAAAAAAGGGATGWTTCCCTGCTCTATCTGAAACCTGAGCTTGGTTTCTCCCATCGTTTGTGACCRTTCTGGATTTACAACTCTGCGTAACGGGAACGGAACTCAGGTGTAAATAAGGCCTAACCTGGATAAACAACATTTCTATGGAAAACAGGAATTACCCTGGTGTAAAACACACCCACATTACCCTCAGGCTCAGCATCCAGGAGGAATTTGCAGGTTACTATGGAATACTGGGAAAGTAATTTACTGCAGAGCTTCATAAATAATGACGAAATGGAAAATTCATGGATGGGCAGCCCATATGATTGATGTTAAAAGTGTTCTGGKGGGAGAATGATTTTGTAATACATAAAAAAAGGGAGGGCTGTACTTTTAAASAAGTTTATTCTAAATCCATTGAGGAAAAGGGACTCTCTGCACGCAGCAGCTCCAAGTTTGTGTCTGTTAATGGAATATCCTAAAACTCTGACTGCTTTCCCGTGTGAGGCTTGGGTACATCTGGAATTGGGAGAGGAAATGTTTGGATTGGTCTTTTTTGAGTAAAAGCCTACTTCCCTCTCTGTGAGCTGGGTTTTTTACCAAAAACAGGGAGAATGAGGCTTTTCCTGAGGCAGAGGTGGCTCAGGTGGGATGGATCCAAACCCTGCAGCCGATCCCATCCCAAGGGAAGAGCGCAGGGAGCAGAGCTGGGGACAGCTCCTACCTTGGGCTGGTTGTAGTGCTCCATGGACATGGTGATGACGTTGACGCCGATGATGAAGGTGATGAAGAGGTCGAGGTAGTGGCTGGTGCACAGGCTGTGGATGTATTTCCGCGCTGGCGAGTAGTCGGCGTAGTAGGGCCGGCGTTGTGCTTCTGCGGGGGACACAAAGGTCAGGGCTGGGCTGGGAGGGCTGCGGRGCTGGTGGTCACCACCACGGGGTGGCCTGAGGGTCACCTCCCACCCGGACACGGGGTGGAGAACGGAGCTGAGCAAACCACGGGAAGAGATTTCTGAGTGATTGCACTGGGACCACCCCGGTGGGGTTTTTGGGATGAACAGAGGTCCTTCCCTCTCTCCTCAATCTCCTCATGGAATGGGAACCAGGCAGGGGAAGGAGCAGGACGGACACGGGACCCAAAGCCGAGGGAAAAGCTTCAAAGCCAGCAAAGCTCCAGCTCCATGTGTGGGCAAAACTCAGGGCACGGCTCAGCTCTCTCCATCCTAATCCCAATCCCAATCCCACTGTACATTCCAGGCAGGATAAGGACATGCCCTGAGCTCAGCTCCAAAGGTTTTTGCCGTGATTTTGGGAGATCTAAGGAAAAGCAGCCGTGCTGTGGCACATTCCTGATAAGGACATGCCCTGAGCTCAGCTCCAAAGGTTTTTGCCGTGATTTTGGTAGATCTAAGGAAAAGCAGCCGTGCTTTGGCACATTCCTGAGGGATGGGAGCTCATGGACCCAAAGCGCTCAGCTCTGCCAGGACAAGCAGCACGAGCTCCTCTGGAAACAGAAATATCAATTTGTATTTATATTATGTATTTATATAATTATATTGATATTTATATCTAATTATATACATAATATATATGAATACTATATAATACATAAAATATATTTGATATGTTTATATTATTATATAGAAAACCAATTTATCTGTGACTCAGGGCATGGCTGCATCTAAAACCATTCACATGAATTTTATGTCTGTGCCTGTGGTCGTGATTCTTTCTTTTTTTTTCTCTTTGAAATTTCTGCCCGTGACCAAATTCTTGGGGCTGTTCCAAGGAGAGTGTTTGGGCTCTGGAATTGCATTTATTGTGAGCGTCTCTCCAATGGAACTGTGACCACAGGGACGGCTGTGGGCACTGATGGAGTCRAATTCCTTTGAAACTCAAGCAATGTAAATATTCAGAGTTTACCCAAGGCCAAGGCAGCGTTACTGTGGATTTTATGAGTGGAGGAGACGCTTAGGTCAGACCAATTCAGAGCRGGATTGTGTTTAGCAGAGAGGAGCTTTTGCAAATATTTCAGCAAATTCAGCTTTAAATGCATGAAGGGCTCAGAAAAAGTTGTTTCACCTTGAAAATGAGGGAAATCAGTTCAGAAGGATTCAGTGCCCTGCTGAAATCCACTCCTACTCCTCTCATCCTGCTAATCCCTTTCAGATGGAAGGACTCTTGAAATGTGGGGGCTTTTTTTGTGCTGCAGCTGATGCCAGATTAGAATCCAAAACCTTTAAATTAATTGGATAAAGGGAAACAGAATCTGCAGCACTGTTTCAACTACCTTTTTTTTTTTTTCTTGATAGTTAAAAGTACAGTGGAGGCATTTGAAAAACATTTCCTTCTGACCAGGGTCACCGAGGCTTATTTTTTTTTCTGCTAAGGGGTGTGGAACAACAAGATGAAAGCAACCAGAGTTGTTTTGGAACAGAKTTTTTTTTTTCTGTTGCTTTCATGTGCTGTAATCCTAGGAGTCATCTTGGACTGGTGGGGCTGTCTCTGCTACCGAGCTCAGCCTGCCTGAAAAATAATAATAAAAACATTGCAGTATAATATTTATTTCAGCCTGTACAATCTGCTTTCATGTGTGTTCAGGATTACAACATCCTCGTCCTTTTTTTTTTTTTTTAGGAAATGTCTTCTTGGGAATGCAAATCATCGACTCCCTGGGAGGTCTGAGAATATCCTTAATAGTTAAATGCTGTATTAAGGGATTATTTATGAATGATTAATGGTTGATTAATRGGTTTCAGGGCACGAGCAGAGATGGGCTGGCAGCACATCAGGGAAAGAGGTTGCAGGTGCTGTAACCTCCCTTCACCTGCCCAAGTGCCMAATTTATTCACTATAAATAAATCGGGTTAAAAGATCAGGGCTTTATTCTATTTTATAAACTAATTCCACAAGGAGAACCACAAGAAGACATTTTCCACTGTCAGAAACCCTCCTAAATTCCCTGGCAGCATCACAGCTCCTTCTTTTTATGGGCTGGAGAGAAAAAAAAATTAAGGTGGAAGCGCCCAGCCATAAGGGTGGGTCTGTCCTACAGCACAAAGGGATCTCAGGGTCCCTGCTGGMAAAACCTGGGACAGGTGACCCTGAGCGAGCTCTGGGAGAAGCCTGGCTTGTTTAGGATGGACACAAAGCATAGCAGAGACAGGGAAGGAACTCCCCGGGATGGGGAACACACCCAGAGCCAGCCTGGGACTGAGGGGACACGGGTGACAATAAATCCATGCAGCAGGGCCATGCTGGGGGACCCATGCAGTGTCCATTGCAGGAGATGCTGCCTGTGCCAGGCTGCTGGGAGGGAGATGGGATGGGCTGGAGGGAGCCAGGGCTGCATTTGGGATCCTGGGAAGGCAGAGGGTTTGCAGCAGCAGGAGGGGAAGCAGAGAGGAAGCAGCCCCACAGCTCCAGGGCAGCTCTGGCAGCGCTCCAGAGCTCCAAAGCCTCAGCTCTGGTCATTCCCAATCCCTTGGGAAGTTGCTCCTCTGTTGGTGGCACAGCAAGGGGCTCCGGGCTCCTCTCAGCTCGCATTTCTAACTCTTGGTGGGAATTTGAACTCCCCAAATTGTGCTGAGGGTTCACTGCACACACAGCCAGAGCCGGGGGATCCGAGGGAGAACCCTGATCAGGAGGACCCTGCTCCATGGAATGTGGGCACAGAAACCAGGGGATACCCAATCCGTCAATAATCCCAGCAGGAAAAACACACCCTGTGCCTTGGTTTCTCTGGGAAAATGGATTTTGGGATGAGAATCCCATCAGACAGCTAGCAGATTTCTGTCATCATGGAATTACGGAATGGTTTGGATTGGAAGGACCTTAAAACCCATCCATTCCAACCCCAGCACCTCCCACATTCACAGGTTGCTCGAAGCCTTGTCCAGCCTGGCCTTGGACACTTCCAGGGATCCAGAGGCAGCCACAGCTTCTCTGGGAATCTGTGCCAGGCCCTCCCGGGGAGGAATTCCTTCCCAAAATCCTGTCTATCCCTGCCCTCTGGCAGTGGGAATCCATTCCCCTTGTCCTGTCCCTCCATGCTCTGTAAATGTCCTCTCTCCATCACAGACAACTTTCCCTCCAGCTGCTGGTTTGAACCGGTGGAAGCGCAGCAGGGAGAAAAGAAACCATCAAAAACACAAATAAAGGAAAATCGCAGCCTTTCCTCCCCCCACTTTTAGAGCTAATGCTTGAACCTCACCTCTCTGCAGAGCATTTTAAAGTTTGCTCGTGGTTCTGCTGACATGAAAATTAATGAAGAACCATCCCCTGGCTTAAAAGCATTTGTAGCTGGCATTACAATGCCCAGCTCCTCCGTTCCAGGGCTCTGTGGAACATTAGACAGCCCTGATGGGTTTTCCATGGTTGGAACAGAGCAGCTCTGGACCTGCAGCTGCCTGGAAAAACAAGGAGCAGGGTCGGATAATTCCCTGCTTGGAAACTCGGAATGCTCAGGGATGCAGCACCCAAAATTGGAGCTCCAGCTCAGGGGATTCCACTGGGTGCAGAGAGGGCTGTGGCACAATTAAAATCAAAATTCCACCCTGGCCACCCTTGAGGGAAAGGTTCACGGTCATCACTTCGAAAGGAAGCTCTGCTGGGGCTCAAAAGTGGCCTCTTCCTTCCACAATTCCCAGCTCTCTTGGGAAAAGCCTCAGAGGAGCAGATCTGTGGACACACTCCCCTCGTGGAGTGAAAATTGGGCAAAAAGCATTTTTGAGTGCTCAGTTTTTGGGGTCTCCCCAAAGGGACACCACTGAAAGGCACTCTGCTCCCCAGCAAGTGTGCCTCAGTCTCCTTCCCTGTGATTCCCAGCTTTTCCAGCTTTTCCTGCTCTGCTTTCAGCCCCAGGGTCACCCAGACCCCCCTGCAGCCTTTGAAGTCTGACACAGCAGATCCAGGAGGGCCGGATTTGGCCCCRGATCCCAAAGGCAGAGGAGACCGTGCTCATCCACGTGTTTTTAATCAAACCCTTCAATCTGGTCCCAGCTTCTGAGAAGCTCATTAAGAGGCTGAGAGCAGCAGGATTGTTAAATTCCACTCATCCAGGAGTGGATGGAATGGATGGAGCAGGGTCTGTGTCAGGAAAATATTCTGGTTTATCTCGAATTTTTTTTCCCTTCACATAAAAAAGTTCCCTGTGCAGTTCTGCCTTTGAAACCACATCAAATGCATTTCTCAGTGTCCTCACCCCCTGCCCTCTGCTCTCCTGGAGCAGAGCGAACCTGCTGCCACCCCCTCAAGCAAAGGGGCCTTCAGATGGGAAAGGAATGGTTTGGAAAGGTCTGAGGTGGTGACAGCAGAGGATTGGGCTGAGAGGGACATTCCTGCTGGAAAATCACCCCAAAGCAGGTGATGGCTCCTTGTCCCACCTGAGGAGGAGCCGGGTCCTGCTTCAGGGCTGTGAGCCAGGAGCAATCCCTCCCCAGGTTCCAAATCTTGGATCCAGCCTGGGATTGGTACCAGGAGCACCCAGCTGAGGTTTAAYCATYCCCAGGATTATTCYTYYATGGARCAATCCCTCTGWCAGGCTCTAAACCCTGRATYCAGCYTGGGATGGGGACTCAGGACCACCCWGCTGAGGTTTAACCCWTCCCAGRTCAGARCCCAGCCTGYCCCAGCTCCRGGGTGTKCTCTGTGTGTGCAGGTGGGGACAGATCCCACAGCCCTCAGGAASCAGGGGACATCACAGGGGACAGCACAGCCAGAGGACAGCACACACGGAGGGGCATTGGTGGATTTTGCTCCTGTTAAAACACTGATTCCTCCTCCTCTCCTGCTGGGAATGTGTTGGAGTTAAAAGCAGGGATCTCTGTCTGCGTTCCCTTGCTCCTGACTCCTCTCTCCTGCWGGCACACAGAGCACTGGCACACAGRGAAGCAGTGGAAGGGACACAGGGAAGTGGCAGAAGGGACACAGGCAACCAGAGGAAGAGACACAGGGTGGCAGCTGCTGTCACCACACAGATCTGCAGCTCCCCRAGCACACACACAGCCCCCCACAGCCACACACAGCTCACATCTTTCTGAGCCTGCCATGGTTTCTTTCATCAAATCCATCGTCTTCTAAATCACCCAGGAGGTGCAAACCCCTCTCAGTTGAAATAAAAAAAAATGATCCCTTCAAATGGAAATATGAAGGGAAATRTCCCTTCCCAAATGTGGGTCAGATATTTGGGTTCACCTCGTTAATAACCCCAGTCTGGATGCCAAGCTGCCCGTGCAGGTAGAGCCAGACAATTTAAGGGAACCTTCTGGAAGCCCAACACATGGCCAAAGGTTTAACTTCCCAACTGCTCTATTGACTTGATCCCCTTCCAGAAATCTGTCCTCCTCCCCATGAAATGTTACAGCCCTCATCTGTGCACTGCCTGCTCCCAAACAGCTCCTTGGGGGTGGTGGATGAAGAGGGACGGTGTCACCGTGTCCATCACTTTGATGGGAACTGGCTCTTTGTGGTGCATGAGCTGTGCAGTCACAGCCAGGCTTTAATGAGATTTATTTCCTCATCAAGAGCTGAGCTCTGCCTCCATACCTGTGCCCCAGCCTGTTCTCTCTAAGGATGCTCAAAATAGYTTCTTTTAAAATTTCATCTCAACTYGGAGTTTATCTGGGTGTCTTTGGGGTCAGCACATCGGGGTGGAAATGCTGCACAAGAAAGACCCCTGGGAGCCTGCAACTGATTCCCCTCCCTATGCTGGCAGTGCTGCCTGCAGGATTTCCACCCTCAGACTCCAAAAGCAAAATGGGAAAAGGGGAAGGAAATTGCATTTGAACTYTTCTGAATCTCTGGAGAGAGCCTGTGTCTGAGCTGGATTTCATTTTATCTCAGGCACTGAACGCACAACTGGCTAAAATCAGATGGGCTTGGCCTCCCTGTGGTGCCATTAAGGTCCTGTGGGGACCACGGGGCCACCATTTAGGGCTGAGGTGTCCTCTGGCTCTGGCAAAGAGCCCCAGAGGAGCAGGAGAGGGGCTGTGAGGGACCCCAGCTGGGTTGGGGGCAGGAATGGGATGGATGGGGCTTCTCCCAGAAAAGCCTGTGCCTGCTGTGCCCTTGGAGCTGGGCTGTTTTCCCAGCTGGGAATGGATATCCATGGCTTGGTGTCTGGGACACAAGCAAGAATTTGTCCCAATATTCGGTCCCTCCAGGAGATGGCACAGCCACAGCACTGCTGCAGCAAAAGGGCCAGAAAAGCTCAGCCTCAGCCCTGACTAAGCTCAGCTTTGATCTCAGTGGCCAGGCCAGGTTTCCTCAGTCCTCAAAAACACCTGGCAGGCTGTTCCTGCTCACTGAAAGTCCTGGGAAGTCACTGTGGCTGCTTTCCTGGCAGTTTTCCTGGGAATATTCACTTGATCCTAAAGGCAGCTTGTCCCACGTGCAGCCCACCAGGGCAGGTGGGAATTCCCGTGGGCTTGGGGCAGGAAAGGAGTACAGGCTCAGGTGGATTTTGGGTCTGATGGTCCCTATTAGAWCCCCTATTAGATTAGATGAGATAGRAATTTTGAACACCCCTGGCTGGTGTTCCAAGGACAAAATGAGTCCCAGGAGTGAGTGCCAKCCTGGCATGGGCGAGCATCTCTTGTGCCGGACATGTCCCCAAGGGGAATCCTCCCCTCAGTGCCACCCCGGGGCTGCCCCACTGTCCCCAGGCTGTGGCTCTGCCCCCATGCAGTGTTTGTGGCATGCGGGGCCATGCGGGGCCGGGGTTCCAAACAGAATCATCACGATTTTATCCAAAAAAGAATTCTGAAATCAACCCCCATCCCCACCCCGGGGTGCGGGCGGTGCGTTAAGGCCCAGGGGACCCCAGGAGTGGCCTCCAGGAACAGGGGAAGCATTCCAGCTGTTCACCCCGATGTCCCTAGTGCTTGGGACACCGTGGCCTCGCAGGGAGGACTCTGCTGGAGGAGGAATTTTTCCAGCCAGGTGACCAGGAGATGCTTCCCATCCAGGACAACCCCGAGACTTAAGGCACCGCCGAGGAGGAGCCAAAGCAACGCAACCTCCTGAAATCCCAAMGAAAAACCAAARGAAAAAGAAAAATCTTGCTTTGGGAGCAGGCAGGGCTCAGAAAGGTTTTGGTTTGTAAGGCACTCTACCGACCAGACAGGTACATCTCCTTACTCCTGCGCTTTTTCTCCAGGCGTCGGAGCCGCTTCTCCTCCCGGCGCCGCGCCTCCTCCGCCTCCTGGTGCTGCCGGCACTTGTGGAAGTTCTCCACCACCACCCCCACGAACATGTTGAGCACGAAGAAGCTGACGATGAGCAGGAAGGAGATGAAGTAGAGCAGCATCCAGGGGTTGTGGTTCTGGATGGGCTGGGGGAGTTAAAGACAASGGAGAAGCAGGATGGGTTGAGTCAGTGTTTTGGGTGCTCTGGAGCAACAGAGTGGGGGGGAGGAGAGGGCTGGGGGGAGATTTTTCCCAAAATATTTTCCTCTCATTCACCTCCTCACTGATTACAACTCACTTTTGGTGTAAAACCCACCCTAAGYTGCCTTCCAGGATTTAATTATTTTGGCATTTATTTCACACAGCTTCAGATAAATCTCTATGGATGAACATCATCCCACCAGCAAGAGCTAAAGAAAGGCTCCAGATTTTTTCATTTTTCACATGTGGGCTCCTGGTTAACATTTCTCAGTTGTTACCAGACCTTCACAAGTGGGGGAAATGAAGTCCAAAGTGTTCCTGTGGCTGGAGGTGGATCCTACTCATGGGAAACTCRACTTCCCACGGAAAATGCCACTGAACGTGTCTTCCACAACATTCCTGGTGGTTTCCCATCCTCAAGAACCCCCATTCTAAATCCAAACCCCATCAGAGCTTGCTGGATCTTGCAGCTCCAAAGAACGGAAAATTTTGGCAGCTTGGTGGGTAATCAGGACYTCAAGGAGATTCTGCAGCTCTGTCCCTTCCTGGGAATTCAAAAACCCCAGAATTCTGCAGGTCTGAGGCTGTGAGAGCAGCACTCCGGGGCTCTGCAGGACAGGTACCTGTTGGTCAATGCCCACGGCGTCCAGCCCATCGTACATGATGTTCACCCAGCCRTCCTTGGAGGAGAGGACAAACAGGGACATCAGGGCCTGGAAAATGGACAGGAAAGGTTGGTCTTACATTTCAATCCCCAGAGAAGGAATTCCTAACTCTAACCATGACCTGTCTTGCTTTTCAGCCACTATAAACACCTCATTTTCTTCATTTGCAAAGATAACAGCAAGAAATCAAGAGAATAAAAGGAACGGTTGGGGGAGCACACCCCAAAGTAGTGGCTTTAGGACAACGCTCCTAAAAATGAGGAACTGTACAACTTAGCAAGGGTTCAAGGGTTGGTCTGATCCATTTTTACAATTTCAGGGTAAAATAACAGAGATTTTCAAAAAAAGCCACAGAAAGACCAAGGATGGAAAAGGCCTCTGAGATCACAGAGTGCAAATATGAACCCATTGATAGATGATTGCAACATCAGCTTTGGAAAGTCCCTATGGTGGAGGCTCCACACCCTCCTGAAGCCACAGTTTGAGGTGTTTATCTATGAAAAGCTGGCACAGAAAATCCCTGCAGGGAGGACTTTACCTGGCCCAGGTTGTCGAAGTTGTACTTGCGCCGGACCCATCTGTARTGAGCGTTGGTGCAGTCGGCCTTGGTGGTGATGTTTTTGACGTCAGGGCCATCGCAGTAGTAGAATTTCCCTTTAAAAAGCTGCATTTGAGAGGCACAAAGGAGAGAAAAATGAACAAAAAATCAGCAGCTTTGAAAAATCTGATTTATCTTTCGTTCYCCCAGCAGAGTCCACCAGGGAAGTCTGGCTGCTCTCCCAATCCTGAGTCCTTGCTGGGAGAAGGTGCCAACCCCACCCCGGATTTAGATTTCTCCTAAAGCCTGGCTGCTCTTCCCAAACCAAAATCTTCCTTTGGAGAGATTTCAGCTCATTATTTGCACCTCAGCCCCAGGGAMTGAGGAAAGCAGCTTCCCTTTTGCAGCAGTTGCCTACAGCCAGCTGTGGGGARGGAAATACTCTACCTGCACCCCTAAAATCCCAAAGATAATGAAGAAAGCACAGCAGATGAGAACAATGTTCCCGATGGGCCTCAGGGAGGAGATCAAGGTTTCCACCACCAGCTTSAGACCTGGGGCTCTGCTGATGACTCTGGAAAAAACGACAAGAGAATGAAGGTTTTAATGTTTAAGCACATCCYGTTCTCACCCAGCTGCTTCTCCTTCATTCTCTGAAGTTGGCACAACCCTTCTCCACCTGCAGGCAGCATTTGGGGACAATCAGGGGCTTCTGCAGACAACCAGGACATTCCCAGCCACACCAGAGGGAATTCAAACAGGAACAGCTGGGCAGAGTGAGGAGGGGGAGGACAGCACAGAGCTCCCTTGGTGGGGATTTGTACCCCAGTCCAGGGGGGGATCCCTCTGAGGGATCCAACACAGGGTGACCCCTCCAAAGGTTCTGACCCCACACAGGGACAATCCCTCCAAAGGTTCTGACCCCACACAGGGACGATCCCTCCCAGGGCTCTGACCCCACACAGGGACACAGGCAGGACCCTCCTTCCTCTCCCACCACATGTGAGCAGTTTCCCAGCGGGATTGGAGGGCACGTCTGGTGCTCTTGCTGCAGCYGTGGCCATGACAACTTTCCAAACAGAGCAATTCCAATTTGTCTCCTAATTAGTTCCTGAGCTGGCTCTKAGCTGCCAGGAGCCTGTGGTCAACAGCTCCACAGCCAAAGGGTCRATCCCGTTGGGAAGCAGCTTCCTGGYGTGYTCTGGRGCAGGTTTTGGGTGTTATGGAGAACAGGAGTGCTGTTTTCCTGTTGGAATACACTGCTCTCCCCTGGGGATGGAACCAGCCCAAACCAAGCTTTSCTGAGAAAGGCCAGGTGGGAGTTTTGCCTGAAGAAAATCCAAGTTGATTTAGGAGGGGCTGGGATGGGGGGAGTCCTTCCAGGGAGCCGGAGCTCACATGGATAACAATGCCCTGTGCCTGCCAAGCCCAGGGAAAACAGGAATTGTGTGCTGCAGCATTTCCACAGGGTCTTGTTYGAGACAAATCATGTGGAGTCTGAACTGCACCTCCAAAGTGTCGGGAATGGTCCCTGGAGCTGCCCTGGGAGAGGCTGTGCTGAGCGAGGCCGGCGTGAGAGGTGATGAATTCCTTTCTATTCTTGGGATCTGGCCCAGTTATCCTCAAAGGCCAATTCCCTCCTTCCCCCTTCCCTTTCCTTTGAGCTGCCTGTGCCCTGAATTCCGCTCCTGCCTATGTGGGTCACACAGGGTGACCTGGCCAGGGGGACTCAGCAGCTCCTGGGGACTCTGATGCCACCAGCAGAACAGAGAGGAGCCAGAGCCACTGATTTATTCATCACTGAGGTGACACAGAGCACAAAGAGCTGCTGTTCTTGTGGTCTAAAAGATTCCCTCTCCCTCTCACTCTCACAAGCATGGCTTTGTCCCAGAAAGTTTACAGGTTTTTGGAGGGGATTGTCTCATTCCCTTGAAATTTCAGTAAAAAAGGCTCATGTTTCTTGCCAAGCAGGAAGAAACCAGAACAGCAGCTGATAAAATCCTCCCTGCCAATCAYTATCACTCTTTGTTTTGCATAATCACAACCAAAACACAAATGATCTTCCCTCCTTTTCCCAGATCGTGGAAGCTCTGCCCTCCTGAGGGAGGAGTCGCTTTGCAGGGGTGCTCGGCAGGCTCGGGAGAGCAGGGAAGGATGAGGGAGCTTATCAAACCCTCGTGAGGATGCTGGAGCTTATCAAATCCTCATCCTGTTCAATTGCAAATCCCTCTGTGCTGGGGAATGCCTGGGAGGTTGTGCAGTTGAGGAAGGAGCCAGGGTGGTTTGGGAAAGGCTGATAAAAAAAGCAGTGAGGAGGCACCTCACTCCTGAGGATGATAACACCTCTCACTCCAAACTCCAGCCGCCCGTATCCAAGCTGGAGAAAATGAATTGGAATTCATTTCACTGTTTTCAGTTTCTCTCTGAGTTCAGAACTCCCCAAAGRTGTTTTGGCCAGTGTTGTATTTCAGTTTCTCATGTTATTAAGCAAGGCCTTGAAGGACCAGGAGCTTTTTTTTTCAAACTCTGATTTACCAGCACCTACCGGAGAGGCCTCAGCGTCCGCAGAAGCCTCAAAACACGAAGAACTCCCAGGATTTTGGCTCCTCCCGCTGATGCCATGGACACGATGATGTCAATGATGGACACAAAGACCAGGACCCCATCCAGGACGTTCCAGCTGCTCTGCAGGTACGTGTTCTCCCCCGAGAAAAAGCCAAGAGCCACCACCTGCAGCCAGGAGAAGGGAGACATTGAGACTTTCACCCAGACCACAACTCTGCCACGGTCTGGTCTTTGCCAGAATTATTAATTATTACCTTAACCATCATTTCAACCACAAAGATGGCAGTGAAGATGTAATTAGAGACACTGAGGAATACCCTTTCCTGGAAGACACAAGGAAAAGAGGTAAAGAAGGAAAAGAAGTTAGAAACCCAACATTTATCCTGCAGGGTCCAGGGCTGAGAAGATGAAGATCTGGAATGGGGGATGGAGGAAGGAAACGCTGCTCACCGTGCTCAGGGGGTCGATGTCTGGTCTYTCCAGGGCTATGGTGATGCAGTTGAGGAAGATGAAGACCAACACCACGTGGTCAAACATCTTGTGGGCGATGACCTTCTGGCACGTCACACGGAACCTGGAGAAAAACGGGAAAAACGGATCCTAAAGGAGTTTGGGTCATCCCAAAAGTGGCTCCATCCCAAAAGCCTTCTTCAGCTGTGCCACCAGCACCAGGCGGTGAAGCAGCATTTCCCCAGGCTTTGGCCATGATTACCATTAATTATCATTGATCATTAATTATTAATTACCATTAATTATTAATAATTATCAGTGCTGGCTAAACCACTGTCAGCAACGGAGCGAACCACACAATTCTGCCCACGCCRAACAGAAAAAGTGACCGCAAAATCAGGAATCGGGTTTCAAAAAACTCTGAAGGATTTTTCCCGAGGGGCAGCTCGCTAGGAATGCAGTATTCCATCACCTCAGATAGCTGCTGGGCTGGCATTCCCCTGGCATTTCTTACCTGTTCTGTGGGGAAAACAAGTAGAGGGACCAGTCCTCGTGGGTCTTGCACCACTGGGGTTTGTAGGGCTCCAGGGCTTTGCGGATCCGGTAGCAGTAACTCTGGAGGAAAAAGAAGAAACGCCTTTTCTTCCTCTTTTATCTTCCTGCCTCTTCAACTTTCACTGAGCTTTTGTGGAAGGGAGGGGCAGCAAATGGTTTTTCATTGTGTCTGTGGGAAGTCACAGCTTTTGGGACRGAGCTGTGGTGGCCATTGTCACATTTGTCCAACAGAACAAGGAGAAGAGGGGTGGGAAAAGAGGAGAGATGGACAGGGCAAGGCAAGACTTGTGGGCAGGTGTCATTTTGAGATACAGAGCTGTGCCAAACCCAAAAAGGCCTCAAACAGCCACAAAGCTAAGTGGAAAATGTTTCTTTTTTAGGCTTTCAAGCTGTCATGGCCCCAAACAGCTCTTGTGACTAAAGAATTCTGTTGTGTCTGCAGCTCCATTTTGGAGGCGCTCTGGGCCAGTGGGACAATCCCAAACAGCCCAAAGATGAGGCAAAAGGAAGTTTCACCTCACGGGACACCACTGCAATGTCACAGCTCCAAAAAAAAAGGATATTTCAGGAAGCAAAGGCCCATCCCTTGGCTCAGGATCAGCCATGAGACCGTAACACATTTCCAWGCCAGATTTTCATCCGGCCTTCCCGGGAGCAGAAAAGCCACTTAACACACGAGCACCCAACGGGCGCGGGACTCACATCCTCCACGTCATCCTCGTAGTCCAGGGCGTCCTCCTTGTGGCCATCCACTCTGAGGAAGAACTCTCCGGGGCCCATTTTGCCGTTGCAGCCRTGGCACTCGGGTGGTGGTGGCAGCAGGGCGGCGGGGCCGAGCCGGAGCGCCGGGGACAGCTCGGGCAGCTCCGGGGAGCCGCGGCCGTCCAGCGATTCCGCTCGGCCACGGGGTGAGGGCCTGCCTGGAGTGCCGGGTTTGGCATCATCCGAGTCATCATCCGTGCTGCCTTTCCCCTCTCCAGAAAGCAGGGACTCCCTCTCTCCAGACTGGTTCTTCCTCTTGAGGCTCGGCGCCCGGCCCAGGCTGTTCCAGCTGGAGCGGCGGCTGCCCCAGGCGCTGCCACTGCCCCAGTGGGCGCAGGGAGAGCTGCGAAGGCTGGACTGGGAGAGGGAGGGGTGGGAGGGGTGTGTGCATGACGGAGACAAAGGATTTGGGATTTTTTTCTCTTCCTGTTTTTCTCACCCATCCTCGAGATGGAGAACCCGGCCCAGGCTGCACTGAAGGTGCTCCCGGATGACACCAGGGACAGCCACCAACCCCTGTCCTGTGTGAGTCCCCACTGTCCTGGCAATATCCACTATCCATAAAAAAGGAACCCAGAGGCACTGTTGCTGAAGTGGGATATTGCTGAGCTGACCTTTTCTTTCCTCGATTTCAGCTGGTTTCAGGTGGTTTCAGCTCACAACTTCCCTGCCTTCCAAAGGGAAACTGAGGCACGCAAGTGCCTGGTGGAAATTGTACACCTGCTTCTGCACCTTTTCTGGTTGTCACTATGTCCCTGCCATATTGCTGAAGAATGACTGAAAAACCTGGCAGAGTGGGGGTCCTTATCTGCTCTCTCCGTGATTCCAGCTGAAAGCACTTTGGGTTTGATGTYAYAGGATGTCASAGGGTTTTAATTCTGTATTTGWCAGYACTTTAAATTTGACTTAGGTCTGGAAAGCCTGATTTGCTTCCTTGGTGCTGACTRGTGAYGGATTGTTTTGGGAAATCTCTTGGCATGGGGTCACTGCATGAACCCAGGACTTGTCTGGGATTCTGTTTGGCAYGGGCTCCCAGTGAGGCACCGGGCAGGAAAAAGCTGAATCCTGGTCCATCCTTGTTTTCCTTCTCCCAGACTGGCTGTCCTTGGCTGTCACATTGTCACTGCCTCGCCCCAGCAGTGTCTCTCCTCTCCTCCTGCCTCCCCACACATTACTCATCTCCATCTCCCTCCTTTTCATCCTCCTGTCACAAATGCCTCCCATGACCCTGACTGAGCTCAGCTGGTGCTGATAACACCAAACTGGTGGGTCCAACCCCTGTAAGAGCCATTCCTTTGATGATCCCTGCGGCTCCCCTGCAGCCCAGAACATCCCCTGTGCTCTGTGTCACCCGAGCCCCCTGCTCTGTGTCACCGAGGGACAGCTGCCAGCCACAGGAACCTACCAAGGACTTCTGGTCGTAGCCTGAGGGCTCCAGCGAGGCRTTGCTGCCTCTCCTCGAGTCTCCGAGGGCGTGCAGGGAGTCCAGGTGTGGGGAGCACTTCGGGGTGGGCATCGGGGTGGCCGCCGTGCGCATGATGATGGGCGGGGGCATCGCCCCCCTGCCCTCCAGGTGCCCGTTGGGGGTGACAGCCAGCGAGTACATCTTCATCTCTGCACGGGAGGGAACAGAGGACACCCCGTGAGTGGACCCTGCTCCTGGGGGCTCTCAGGAACCCTCCCAGATGGGGTTGCCACCTACAGTTCTGTGTTTCTGGTGCACCTACAATTCTGAGGTTTTGGCCTTCCCTGAAATGCGTTGCCAGACCCTCCCGGGACGCAAATGAGCAGCAACATTTTCCATCCATCAAACCTCACCCAAATGTATTTCTGTGGGAAACCAAAAGGAGCAGACGAGGATGTGATTGATTGGAAAAGCTGCTGAGGAGCGGGGTGAGAACATCGCTGTCAGCAGAGCACTCGGGGCTGGTGGAGCAGGAGGAAGGAGGAGACGCAGCTAAAAATTCTCAGGGAGTTTAAAATCAGAAAAAAAGTATCTGTCTGAAGGAAATATTAGCCTTCCCTACACTGCTCTGGTGCCTTAGCTATCAGATTAATTGCCACAAAAACCAGATTCTTCCACTTTACGTGGGAAGATATGGAAATGGAGCCGTAGCTCCCGGATTCTTGGGAAAACACAGACACAAAACCCCACCTGTCGCTCGGAGATCTTTGAGCTTCTCAAACTCGTCCTCAAAGTTGGCAGATGTCTTGTCCTCATCCGTGTCTGATCTGTTGGCATCGCCCTGCAGAGAGGAGGGTAATTAACAGACCCAATTAATTTGGATTCCTCAGCAGCTCAGAGCCACCTCTGCTCCAGGGAGGGAACAGAAGCAAATTCCCTCTGGCAGTGCCCTGGGAATGATCCCAGGCAGGTCYCTCTTCCTGGTTTCCATTCCCTTTGGCACTTGGACAGGAAGGATGATGCTGTGGCTGTCACTCTGTCCCTGCCRTGTCACTGAGCTCCCTGCACTGCTCCAGGCTCCTGGAACAGCAAATCCCAAGGGAAAACCTCAGACAGCAGCTAGAATTGCAGGARTTACTGAAAAACCTGGCATGGTGGGGCTCCTTCTCTGCACTCTGTGTGACCCAGCTGAAAGCACTTAGGGCTGGATGTCAAAGAACATCAGAAGGTTTTAATTCTGTATTTGACAGCACTTTAAATTTGACTTCGATCTGGGAAGCCTGATKYGMTTCCTTGGTGCTGACTGGTGAYGGATCATTTTGGGAAATCTCTTGGCAACCCGAGGCAGAGGGAAAGAGGCCAATTCACCTGGCAGCCTTGCACCACATCAGGACAGGGAACAGCCACCCTCCCCCTGCCTTCCCTCCTGGAAGTGCAGCTCATTTCCCCCTCTGCACAAATCTGCCACCAAAAACGATCAGCSTGGGACAGAGGAGTTCTCCTTGCTGGGGGAGGAATTCCAGCAGAATTCCAGCAGGGCTCCGGCTGGATTCCTCAGGGCTGCAGAAATCTGTGCAAATCTGCAGCAAAGGGGGGGATTAAAGAGCTGATCCCAGGAAAAGGAGCAGCGTTCCTCGCCTGGTGCCTGAGCAAATCCCTGCAGTTTCTCCTGACGTGGCAGCGAATTTCGTTTTGTCGGTGATTTATTGCGAAGCGCTGCGGCCGCGGTGACTGAAAGGCTCGAGCTCCCTCATTCATCTCCCCACTTTCAGAGCAGAAAACCCAACGTAGAGTGGATGAAAGATTTTCAGAGGTTGGGAAGGTTTGTCTGCCTTCCCTGAGCTGCGCTGGGGGAGATTTCAAACTGACACGGGAGCACAAATGTGCAATTAGGGCCCTGTTTGATGTCTGGCTGCTTGTGCTGAGCACAAATGGGCTAAAAAGGGGTTTGTGGCTGTTCTCTTCCAGGAAAGCTCCTTAAATTTAAATTTTGTGCTGCAAATGGATTCAGAGGAGCTTCTCATGCCCAGCCCAGCTCACCTACCCCTTTTAAGTTCAGGTTTTGGGCTGGCTGCACAGTTCAATGTTTTCCCTGAGATGGATCATTCCCACCTACGCATCTCAGCTCTCCCCCTCCCCCTGCCTGGACCTCTCACCTCTGCCTGGAATCCTTCCACCAGGATGGCCACCAGGAGGTTGAAGAGCACGTAATTGCCAAAGGTCATCAGGGCCACGAAGTAGAGAGCAGCCCAGGAGGAGGTGGAGGCCATGCCGTTGTACAGCACCACGTTCCAGTCCTCCTGCGTGAGGATCTGCGGGGAAAGGCAAGGGAAACACTCTCAACTCCCCCATTCCCCTCGTGCACAGCAGCTGCACCGAAATCCTGCCCTTTCCCCTCTCCTTTTGACCTTTCCTGAGCGAAACCACTCTCAGGTCTCATGAGATGAGACAGCAGAAATCGCCTTGGTTTAGATCTCTGCATGTGGTTTGATATCACATTTTAGAAATGGCCTTGGTTTAGATATTTTTATGTGATTTGAGATCACCTTCTGGAAAAATTGTTTTTATTTAAGTCTTTGCATGTGATTTGAGATCACCTTTTGGAAACTGCCTTGATTTAGATCTCTGCATGTGATTTGAGATCACCTTTGGAAATCACCTTGACTTAGATCTCCTGGCTGACTCCCTTCCCTGCAGGAAAGTCTGGCCGTGCCCAGAGGGGATCAGTCAGATCAGAGATATCCCAAGGTGAAGGATGCACTGCCCTAATCCCATTATTTCATGGAGGTGTTGCCTCCTTTGATAACCATCAAAGGTTATAYTTGATTATTACATTTGATAACCATCAGAAGATAACAGCCCTGAGGCCACAGGGCTCGTCTCCTCTCAGGCTGGTCTTGAGAAGCAGCTGAAGGAAAAGGACAAGGGACAGCAGATTTAATGAGATAAATGACATTGGGTGGCTCCAGGAACTYGGGGAAGAAGAGTTGTTTCCTGGAGGTAAAAACACTGAGCAAAAAAAATACCCATCATGGCAAAGCCTTGCTCTGAGGGATCTTCCTCAGGTATTTCTACTCTCTCAATTTTCCTGAAGCTCAAAAAAACTTTATTTTGGAAACACAAAACTTTGATCTTTACATTTAAAATATCCTTGGAATAGCAGCTGAGTGCTCTGCTGGGGAGCCTGCCAGGAAATTTCAGGCTAAAATGGAATCTGGCTGCAGAGGAAACACAACATTTTACACCCAGGCTGCCCCAGCACCTCCAGCTCTGGTTTGGGAGGGGATTTGTCACTCCCARTTACACAGAACAGTTTGCAAAGGGCATTTTGGGGGCAGTAAGGAGAGATCTGCAGAGTAGGAACAGGATGGGCAGCAGAAAGGAAAGTAAGGATGGATTCCCTCCTTTTACTGGTAAGAGACATGGACAGTGCTGATTTCGAGCAGATTCCTTCCCCATCAGGGCTTTCAGACCCTGAAGCACCATCTCTGCCCCAATAACTCCACAGTGCTGCTTCACCCCAAATCCAACACCTCCCRGAAGAGTTTTGTGGAACAAATCCTCCTCCTGTTCCACCCTAAAACACCCCAGAGGACCCCGAGCTTACCTGGAACACGGTCACRATGGCCCAAAGCAAGGAATCAAAATTCTTCCTGTCCGGAACCGTGTCGCCCGTGTCGGTTTTCAGGCTGAACTTGCACCCGAAAAGATGCATACCAAGGATGCTGGAGAGGGGGAAACACATGAGTGAAAGGGGGCTGCAGGGATTTTATGGATATGTTCCCACTCCTGGTGTTTTTTGGACACTGATCAGACCCTGGATTTTGGTTGTCCTGTCTCACATTGCCGGTTGTCTGCACTGAAGGCAAATCCAAGATCAGCTTTGTCTGGAAAAGTGGCAAAGTGTATTGCCAGCTCCCTGATTCCCAACCCAAGGATCCTGAGGAGTGTTAGAGGGTCAAACACACAGAATCCTCGGGGTCTGCACAATTTCCATCCCAAATATAACCCTGGGAGAGCCCAGTGAGTGTGAGGCACAGCTCAGGAGACTCTGAGGGGCAACTATTGCCTGTTTGTGTCGCCCATTCACCTCTGGAATGATGATATTCCATGCAAAACAGGCTGGAAARGGGGAAATATCCCACTGYCAGCCCTTCCACCCCACAGGTGGCRTGTCCCCGTCCCCATCCCSGCATTCCCGATGACTCGAGGGAGAGCAGCGGGACGAAGCCGTACCTGAAGATGAAGATGAAGAGCATGAGGAGCATGCAGAAGGTGGCCACGTTGTCCATGGTCTTCATGAGCACCACGAGCTGGCGGCGCAGGGCGGGCATGAAGCGCACGAGCTTCAGCACGCGGAGCAGCCGGAAGGTGCGGAGCACGGACAGGCCCCCGTCCGACTGCCCAATGATCTCCCAGACACTGTGGGGACAGGGGACACCCCTAGCACCAGCAGCTCTGCTCCCTGGGAGTCGTTTTCCCCCAGGAATGGCCCCTTTGCCCACTCCTTTCCTGCCCCTGGAAAGGCTCCTCTGCTCCCTGGCCATGCTGCCGTGCCTCACGTGGCACAGCTCCTCTGTTTGGGGTAAATTCCCTCTCTAATTCCCTTTTTTCTCCTGCTAGGATGCACCACTGCRTAGTGTGGATCAGGATTTTGTCCCAGGAATATCCAAAGGGATGATTTTGGTGGTTTTGGTTTGGTCAGGCCACAGAGTGACCTTTGTTCCGAACCTCGGCTGCTCTTCCCATGTCTGAATCYAAGGGATGTGCAGTGAGCACTCTCCAGTTTCACATCTCTGCATCCCTGGAATTYTTTATCCCAAATTTCTGATGGAACAGAAAGGCTCCCAGCACTGGGGGGTGGCCCTCGTGCTGGGGTATCCCCASTTTGGGCTGGGATAGCATCCCGTGGGGAGCACAGCAGAGCAGGGCTCTCCCTTCCCCCTGCTCACCCAATTCCAGCTGAGTTGTGATAATTTGGGAGAGGGAGGAAGCACTGCTGGGATATGGCCACTCCCAGAGCTCCTTTCCCAGTGGAAATTCCCCTCCCAGTACCAGAAGTGCAGCATGAACAGACTCTGCCCTCCATCTGCCAGGTCCATTCCCTCGGCACAGCCCCTCCTCAGGACAGGAACCCAAAATCCCAGCAGGATTAGAGCACATCCCAACCCTGGAACCCAAGGAATGTCATCCCTGATCCCACCAGGCTGAACCCTGAAGAGCCCTGGTGGGGAAAGGACCGACAGTGACCTGATGACGACGATGATCCCGTCGAAGATGTTGTAGGGRTTCTTGATGTAGCCAAAGATCCCGAAGGCCAGGAGCTTGAGGAGCATCTCCAGGGCGAACATGCTGGTGAAGACGATGTTGCTGATCTCCAAGGCATTGGTCAGCTCGTCTGGCTATGGGAGAGAAAAGCAATGTGATCAGAGAAAACAGGAAAGGCTGGAATGTTCCTCCCACTGGGGTCTGYGCTCCTTCTGGAAGGCCATGGAGGCAGGTAAATGTCTCAGGATAAACCTCCTGGAGAGTTCCTGGGAGTTTTACTGGAATCACAGGATCCCAGCCCAGTTTTGGAGAACTTGGAGAACAACTGTGCCCAATCCTTGGGCCAAAATAATCCAAGCTGTGCAAAGGAGAGGGTTTGTTCAGATTCCAAGATAAAATTATCCAGGCCATGGCTGRAATGACTCATCCACCTGGATTTCCATGGATCAGTCTGGTTTTTACTACACCAACCCTGACTTTATGGATGGGGTTTATATCCAAACCAGGATGGAAGGTTTAAATATGGGAATGTCAGCACAGCTCTGCTCATATAGACACAAAGTATTTCTCTTCCAGACACCTCCAAAGAGAATTAGGAAAAAAAAAAAAAACCACTTAAAGTCAGTGGGATCTAGAGTTTCATGACTCTTGAGATATTTAGCTCCCTTCAGAAATTGTCACCAAAACTCCAAAATGGTTTTTCCCCAAACCAGCAGATGTTAAGTGGTGTTTAAGATGTTAAAATGCCCTGAATGCCAGGATTCCCGCCAGGATCAGTGTGGGTTTCTCCAGGGGCACAAAACTTAACACAGCTCAAATCCCAGATTTTTCCATGCCCCTCTATCCCAGCACCACATTCCCTTGGGCTCCAACCTTATTTCCAGACAGAACCAGGGACATTCCATACCTTTCCCAGGAAGTGCAGCAAAGCCTGCCCAGTGCCCAGGCCCCAAAACGTGGCAGGGACAGATGGGAAAAGGTGGGATGAGGTTTCCTCTCTCGCTGGAGCTGCTCCTTCACACAGCACCAGGCTCTGCAAGGAGCATTTCTGCTCCCACGCCTGCTCCTTTGCAAGAACAAACGAACCTTTTTCATTTCCTTTTCCTTGGTGTCATTCCATTGTCTACGGACAGGTGTGATTTTCAGAGCTGACTCATCTCCTGGACTGATAATAATTCCCTTTATTCCCCATCCCTCGCTGGACACCAGGAGGGCAAAAAATCGGCTGTTTTGGGGATACACTGAGGATGTGGAGAAAGAGCCCATTTTAATACTGTAGYCCCATCGAATTGAGCTCCATACTCCACAAATCCCAATCCTTGGCAGCGTTAGGAGAGGGTGAAAGGGTTAATGGGATTGGGGAAAAGCCCACACATCCCCTCCAGCCCATGGGCTGCTAATGAGCCATCACTCAGCGCTAATTACCCCGAGCATTGTCTGTCTGCTGCTCAGCCACTCAGCCCGGGAGAGAGCAGAGCTCCTGGTTCCAATCCATGTGCTCAAATTGCCGTGGGATACCGGGAGAAGGACAGGGGAATTTTCGGTTCTTTGGTCTCCAGCAGGACCCGATTCCCTCACATCAGTCAGAGTTCATTCATCCCATTCCTTTCCCTCAAAATGCCAAAATAACCCGCGAAGAGGCCTTTCCTTAGAAAAAAAAAAAAAAAAAAAAAAAAAAACCTGAAAACCAAAAAACCCCAAAACCTCAGCTAGGGATCAGGAGTCCTCCGGGATGGAATTGAACCAGCTCCCCACAAAGAGTGAGCCCAAAATAGCCCTGCAGGCTCCAAGGCCAACCCAAGTACACGTTGAGTCTGAAAAACTGAACAACCCCAAAGCCACCTCAAGCAAATAAAAGGAATTTGTACATTGTAATCCTATGAAATCCCAAGTTTTCTAMGGGAAACCCAGGATTTTCCTGTGGCTGTGGAGCACTGAGCCAATCCCGAATTTATTTCCCAATTCGTGCCCTTTTTGCTTCATCTCCAGCACCGCGGCTTTTGCTTCCTATTGAAATCCAGGAGAAAATCTGCAGTGATCTGTGGGGGGAGGGTGGAGAGGCCACGAGGGACAGGGACAGGGGACAGGAGAGGACAAGGAGGTGGCCTGGAACGTCAGCAGCCGTGACCGGGAGCTGATCCAGCAGATGGGAACACGGGAGGACGCCCGGGGAAGGCTGACGCTGCAAAACCTCAGCTCAGGGATCTTCGTTATCCTTTTGGGATCACGCCTGGAGCTCGGCAGGGCTGATGTGATGACAGGGCTGAGAGCTGGGATGTCAGAGCAGGATCCTSCTGGGACACCGGGCATGGACAAGGATGGATAGCCCGGAACGCCGGCCAAGCCGCTGCCGGGAGCTTGGGGATTATTGGAGTGGAAGCTGAGGAGCAGATGAGCCAAACATCAGCRCTCCAGCCTTCCAGAGCAATTACCTTCTCCTGACACCCATGGCAGCCYGGGAAACAGGGATATTTTTGTGCCTTCCGAAATCGTTTGTCGCTCAGAGCGTGAATTTCCCGCTCCTTTCGCTCCCAGACGAGCAAAGATCCGCGAGAAGGGTCAAGGAAGGGACACTCGAGATGGGTTTGGCCATTCCCCTGGAGCCAGCCGCTAGGAGCCACTGTTGTTTTGTCCCAATTAAAGCCAATCCCGGAGCAGGGATTTCTTCCAGGASTCTTTTTCCACGGGTGAAACAAAACGTCGATTTGCTGAAAACAAAGCTTTTCACAGCGGGGATTATTTTCGTCCAACTTTCTGGCTGGAAGGAAACGAAATTGCGACAACACTTCCAAATTGCTGCAGTGTCTCGTTTTTGACCTTCTCAGAACCGGGAACTTCAGGCTTTTGGCTGGAGAAGTGGTTGTGTCATGAAATGCAGCTTGGATTGGGACGGGTAACAAAGCTTGGCAGAAAAATCAGCCACTTCCAAGAGAGATGGTCTAAAGTGAGGGTTTTTGTTTTTTGCCAATTTTTTTCTAAGCCTTAAATGAGTCTGACAGGGAAGCTTCTCACCTACCATTGGGTTCCAAGTTGCATCAGGGAAAAATTCCTTTTCCAAGAAAAGTGAGGGACTCTGACCCCCCATCAGCTTTGCTGCTGCCATTATTGACCTTTACACCAGTCCAGGATTCCAGAGCCAGAAGGTGACTGCATGGAATTGCAGGAGGATCCAAAACACTCAGGAATCCCCAGAATATGGGAGATGATTGGCAGTGCTGGAATGAGAATCCCCCACTCTGAATGCAGGGGCTGGAATGGGAACAGCTGTGTTGGAAACTGCCACCAAAAATGAGCCCTGAGAGTGGTTTAACCCCAAGTTGCACTGACAGGTCCCAGGGTATGCCAAAAAAAGTCCAGTTCTGAGTCTAAATGTTATAATTTCAGATGCAAATCATCATCTTGGACTACAGAATTAAGTTTCCCGCTACTCAAGGGAAAGGCGGGAACTGTTTGGGATCAATYTGTAGGACTTCAGCATCCTTGAGTWTAAAGTAAGCAAGCCTTGACTGTGGGCAACYACRTCCCCCTTCTGCCCACTTTCAGGGMCATATTTACGCTGAAGAGTACTCCAGTGATCMCAAACTATGTTTTCATTAGGGACAAACCTCAAACAGTTCATTCCAAGTTCAGATAAACAGACCAAAGAAATCCTTTCCTAAATAGTTTAGGTCTGAAATCCTCAGAAGCCCCATCCCTTTCGGAGAATCTGACACTTGTGGTTTGAGCACGGGGCAGCACAGACCCCAGAGCCTTCCTGGAATTGAGGAATCCAATAAAAGAAAACCCATCATGGTCAAATTATTGATGGCTGCTCCAAGCAGAGAATAGAGGAGCAGAATTTGCAGCCTTGGATTCTCTTTGTGCACCTGAATTACAGCAGCTCTCTGAAGAATGGGATCTCTTTGTGCCTCTTTTTCCTCTTCCCCCTCATCTCTCTGATTGCTGCATCCACCGGCTGCTATTTCACATAACTTAGGCTCAGCCCCAGGACAACCGGGCACCTTTTTGCTCTGAAACCCGGTAGAAATAACCACACCTGCATCCCTCAGGGCAGAGAAAAGGGCTTTCACCCACCCCCTCCTTCTTGCTGAATGACCAGGGCAGTTTCCCGAGGAAAATCTGTGTTTTCCTTCCGAAATCCCCCTCTGTGCCCAAAGCAGCTCGGCTTTTCCGTGAGCCGGGAGAGCTGAGAGCAGCAGAGCCCCGAGGAGCCGTAAACAAAYGCAGAACATYGAGTCTCATAAACACCCTTTGCACYTGGGTTGTTTTCTCTCTGGTCCCGAGCTGTCCGGGGGGCTCGGAGCTTGTTTATGTCGTCTTTTCTGCTTTTTGWGCTAAAGTGCAGCCTGCAGGGTTCTGACCAGGCACAGCAATGATGTGTCGGTCCGTGGGATCACTGATCTCCAGGGCACTCTGTGTTTTCTGTCCTCACCTCATTTTTGGGAAATTAAAAATTTCCAGTGACTGGGAATTCCATCACACCAGAGCTCACCTGATTGCAGTGCCGTGTCCCAGAATTAAACCCGCAGGGAATGAGGGAGAGAGGCAGGGACAGGGAATCCAGGGAGCTCATGGACCATCCAGTCCCACCTTAGGACACCTTCCACGATCCCAGGGAGCTCCAAACCATGTCCAAGAGTCCTTTGGACMCTTCCAGGGATCCAGGGGCAGCCACAGCTTCTCTGGGAATTCTATTCCAGGGCATCCTCACTCTCCCAGGGAAGGATCTGAGCATTCCCTGGACACGGCAGAGGGAAGGAGGGAAGCAGTGCCATCCCCCATGCAGGGACTCAGCAGGGACAGGCTGCCCCACACTCTGCTCGCTTTTAGCAGCAGCTCTGTCATTCTGTGCCTTGGCAGCAGCCTGGGAAAAGGTCCCTTTCCAGGGAGTTCCAGGAGCCAGGGGCTGGCAGAGGAAGCAGAGCTGTCAGGGGATGTAAGTGACACCCCGGCAGAGATGAAGGCCATGCTTTGACCTTTGTTTTTCTCTCCTTCTCTGCTTGTCCGGGATCAAACCGAGCAATTCTGATATTTCCAAGGTAAGTAAACAGCGGAGCAAAGCAAACGCAGAAACCCCCCGAGCAACTGAAGACCTGGCTGCTTCCTGCTCTGCGTTCTCTGCCTTTACAGAAAAAAAAAAAAAAAAAATCAAACCAGGAATAATCCAAGTGGGTTTTTCAACTCCTGCATTGAAAAAATCTCCTGTGTAAACCGTTTGGATGAAGTTTATTTACTACAAGATTGGACTCTTCACGTCTTAAAATCAACTTCAGGCTGGTTTAGTCAGTCTAGACCGCAGGAATTGCCTTCCTTGATGTGATATAATCACCTAAAAAAAGGGTTTGGATGCTGTTTTCCCAGGCTCATTAGTACAGTTCAAAGTTATTTCTGCTCTCCAACCTTGGAARGGGATCAGGGACTTGAACCAGGATATCCCAGCCGTGGAAATGRAGATATTTGCTATTTTGGGGAGCAAGTGCCCTGAATTTAACAGCCAGACACAACCACAACCTCTCAGAAACACAAGTCCAGCTCAAGGAGGGTTTCTCTGTTATTAATGTCTCTCCTAAAAGTTGTGGCTTCGAGGAGTTTGTGCTTTCCACTGAAAAAAAAGAAGTTTTACTGAGAGATTTCCAAATGGGCTCTGCTTCAAAGCAGGCTGGGAACAGAAGGAAAAAGAGATCTCCTCCTCGTGCCTKCTGATGGATGTTCCCTCTCTGGGTTTGGAATTCAAAATGGGGAATTTATTCTCTCAGTCACCTCCGCTCTCAGGTTTAATGCCTCCCTCTAAATGGGATCCTTCATGTGGAGCGATAACAATTTAATTGAAGATAACTGATGGTAATTTTTCCTCCTTTCAATTGACCTGCTTGATCTCCTGACACTCTGTGGAATTCCTTTTAACTCTCTGTTCCGTGGTTAATAATTCCATATGAAACTGCCTCTGCCAAGTGCAGAACCCTGCTCCTTCCTGGGGCTGCAAGTGGACATTGTGGGGTGGAGGAAGCTGCACCTGCAGCTTAAAAATCAGAGCCAGCAGAGTTCAGGTTCTCCAGCAATAMCCAATATTCCAAAATCAGACTTTCCCTGGGATTTCTATGCCAGTCCTTCAAGTTCAGGTTTGGATATTGGAAAGAAATCCTTCCTGTGAGGGTGGGGAGGCCCTGGCACAGATTCCCAGAGAAACTGTGGCTGCCCCTGGATCCCTGGAAGTGCCCAAGGACAGGCTGGATGGGGCTGGGACCACCCTGGGATAGAGCAAGGTGTCTCTGGGGATGAACTTTGAGGTCTCTTCCAACCCAAACCATTCCAGGATTCTCCATCTCCTGGCTGGGAACATTTTCTCCAGCAGAATCCCTGGACGCCCCATTTCCCTCTCCTGCAGGAAGAGCCGTGGAGCAGCGTTTGTTCCCTGGGATAATCAGCCCCTCCCTGGCTTCCCTTGGGAGCTTCCCCAGCAGCGGGTCCCTCACGGCAGAACATATTCGCGGTTTCACTTCCCCGTTTCTCGGTTTCATTCTGCGAAACGCGATTTCATTGCYAGAGACACAAACGCCAGGCGGGATCAGATCAGCTGCTGCCTCCTGCAGCCCCGGGAGGACGGGACCTGGGCAGTCAGAAATGCTACCGGCAGTGGTACATGGAGCTGTCTGGGAAAGCAGGGCAATCAGCTGGATTATATCCGCATGGAGGATCGCTTGAAGCGACAGATGGCTCAAAAATCAGCCTTAAAATGAAYCAAACCCACCCAAACCCTGTCAAACAATGCCCCAGAGCAGGCCAGAAGTGCTCAGGTTAGGTTATTGAATGAGAAGGCACAGCAGGAAGGAGCCAGCTCTCCAAAGAAGCAGGGAATGGCTCCAGGAATGCCCCAGGAACAGCTGGCAGAACTGGCCTCTGCATACTGGTTTCACCTGTCAGCACAGAGAGTCATGGAAAAGAGGGAAAAKGGGAATCTGCCTGCCCTGAGGGCAGGGAATGCCCCCTGAGCTCACCCTCGGGAGGATGCTCCAGGAGACACCGCTGGCCGCTTCCCGACATTCCAGAGCCGGACCTGTTACTGGTGCCTTTTCCCTGGAAACAGGAGTGGGATTCTCTGTGCTGCCATCCCACCCTGCATGGCCTTGGCTCCTTTAAAAGCCTCTGGCCAAAATCCAGGGAATTCATCCAGCCTGAATCATTCCCATCCATATGGTGAGGAGYCCTTCAGAGCCCTGGTGGAGCTGCCAGGCGGGACATCTCAGAGCGGGGCCTGGGCTGACGCTCATCCGATCAATTTGGCTTCTCCCTCTCCATAAAAAAATCACATTCACCCAAGGAATGATATCCATCCAACTCCTGTCCACCTCAGAGCTGCTCCTGTCCATGCTCTGTACCTAAGTCAATAATTAATAGCCCC